>NW_017802947.1:63267-81398 GCF_001625305.1 Branchiostoma belcheri
TGCAAATTAGCTCCTGATTTTCATAATTGTCATCTGATTATGCCAAGCATCACTTCCGCTATCTACATGCCAAAAATGACTACAATCCGTCAACCGGTTTTTGAGTTATGCTCCTTCGAAAATGTTTCAACAAATGCTTCTGCAGTTCCAGAACAAGCTGTTAGGGGGCCCGAAACTCATGTCACTTTTCCCTACCCAACGAGCTATCTACCAACCAAAATTACGTGACCCTAGCATGTCCAGATCGCGAGATATGAAAACTGGAAGTTCTGCTGCAGTACCAACAAAAGCCGCCAGGGGGCCCAAAATCTAATCATTTCTAGGTCTCATCAAGACCTACCTACGTACCAAGTTTCATGACAATGCATATTAAGCTTCTTGAGTTATGCTGTTCACAAACGGACAAACGGACAGACGGACAAACGGACAGACGGACAAACGCTACTGGAAACATAACCTTTTTGGCGAAGGTAACAAGTGCTCAAATATCTCATACCTTCATCATGAATGAGTCTGGGCCGTCAGAAATGTGCCGCTGTATATACCTTGAATTTTATTTTGTTGGTTTGTGAACCAAAGGATGTTAGTGGCACCATACAAGCGAGCCTTTGGTCGCCTGTACTACCTAGGGAGTAGAATAGCCGGTGCCGACAAAATTGAATCGTCATGGTGCCATCTAACATTACAAACATCTGTCTCCCCCCCACCCCCGAGCTGTGACCATCCGTTTCCGCCACCTCAAATACCTTTACCCTAGCATACATTTGAAGCTACATGATACATACATCACAACCCAAGTTATAACCGATTAGAAAATCAGCAACCCCTATGTATGGTGTACCTAAACTTATAACCTTCTGACGAAGGTAATAACTCTTTCCTTACAATGTTTCTTGGTTTTAGGGGTGGAATGCCCATATCGGATGGCCCCAGTAAATGGAGCTCAGAGTTCTGAAGGACCGTACTTTTCCGGAGACCAGGTCACGTACAGCTGTGATGAGGGATACGAACTGGATGGATCCACTAGTGCGACGTGTCTGCCGACCACAATGTGGAGTGATGATGTTCCAACTTGTCAACGTAAGTACCTAGGTTCTGAAACAGATTGTCCCTTTGAAAATGATGCAAAAATTAGAGATGTTAAATCAACTCTTTAAAAAAATAATAATGAGGTAATAAACGAGTAACATGTTTTATCTATTTATCGAGATTTACCACATATTGTATTCTGGATATCCTCCTTACAATGTTTCTTGGTTTTAGGGGTGCAATGCCCATATCGGATGGCCCCAGAAAATGGAGCCCAGAGTTCTGAAGGACCGTACTATTACGGGGACGAGGTCACGTACAGCTGTGATCAGGGATACGAACTGGCCCCGGGCGGAGCCTCTAGTGTAACGTGTCAGGCGGACGAAACTTGGAGTGCTGATGTTCCAACTTGCCAACGTAAGTGACTATGCTTTAAAAGAAGGTTTTGCATTTGAAAAGGATACAAAAATTATCTCAAACAAGAGCTCAAATACCTCATACCTTCATCATGTATGAGTTTGGGCTGTCAGAAATGTGCCGCTGTATATGGTTTGGCATTTATTTTGCTGGTGGTTTGTGAACCAAAGGATGTGAGTGGCACCATACAAACGAGCCTGAACTACCTAGGGACTAGAATAGCCGGTGCCGACAAAATTGAATCGTCATGGTGCCATCTAACGTTACAAACATCTGCCCCCCCCCGTGGCACTGACCATCTGTTTCCACTACCTCAAATACCTTTACCCTCCTCGCTTACATTTGAAGCTACATGTCAATCCTATAAGTGTTGCTGCAATATCTTAGAAAGCCAATAGAATGCCCCAATTCAAACTTAACCTTCCTTTTCCACACTCATGCTACCTACAAAAAACTGTAAAAAACATCCACAACAAAAAAAGTGATCCCGTCTAGTCACACTCCATCATAAAATGACAATAGAAGCTAGCTCCAAAAAGCAGTTATCTTGCTGAAAAACCACACCAGATACCTATTGCCCAAACATGTATGTCCGAGTCAAAAATAAAGACCATAGCATGTCCACACCACGAGATATCATACCCATGTACCCCACTTCAGTACCTTCCAAACTTCTAGTGTACCCAAAATTGACCTTGAACTTTATTTTCCGAACCTCATTCTACCTACAAAATATCATAAAGATACATACACCACACCCCGATTTATAATCGATTACGAAATCAGCAACCCCTATGTATGGTGTACCTAAACTTAAAACCCTCTGACGAAGGTAATAACTCCTTCGTAAACAATAACGAAATAAACGAGTAACATTTTTCATCCATTTATCTATCTTTACCACATATTGTATTTTGGACGTCCTCCTCACAATGTTTCTTGGTTTTAGGGGTGCAATGCCCATATCGGATGGCCCCAGAAAATGGAGCTCAGAGTTCTGAAGGACCGTACTATTACGAGGACGTGGTCACGTACAGCTGTGATCTGGGATACGAACTGGCCCCGGGCGGAGCCTCTAGTGTAACGTGTCAGGCGGACGAAACTTGGAGTGCTGATGTTCCAACTTGCCAACGTAAGTGACTATGCTTGAAAACAAGGTTTTGCCTTTGAAAACGATAAGAATTATCTCAAACAAGAAATCCACGATCTCATACCTTCGCCAAATGACGTTAACCCTTCAATTTTAATCATTGATTTCGCAAATAAGAGCCCCATTTGCATGGGTTACATCAGTTGATCATATTCTCCACCCAACGACAGCCTTATCTTAATAAAAAACGTCATAATTTGAATAAATTATCTTTATTGATGTTGACCATCACTTAACTTCCAAATGCAGCAAGTATGAAATTCCCAGCAATTACAACTATGAAGTCATAGAAATTTGTCGTTAATTATGCAAATAAGGTCTTCATTCTCAGATGTTTTTCTCGTTCTCAAGTACATGCTACAAGTGTTCCATGGTCCTATTATCGAACAAAGCAGATTTATAGAATTTACCCATTAATTATGCAAATTAGCTCCTGATTTTCATAATTGTCATCTGATTATGTTAAGCATCACTTCCGCTATCTACATGCCAAAAATGACTACAATCCGTCAACCGGTTTTTGAGTTATCCTCCTTCGAAAATGTTTCAACAAATGCTTCTGCAGTTCCAGAACAAGCTGTTAGGGGGCCCAAACTCATGTCACTTTTTCCCTACCCCAAGAGCTATCTACCAACCAAAATTCGTGACCCTAGCATGTCCAGATCGCGAGATATGAAAACTGGAAGTTCTGCTGCAGTACCAACAAAAGCCGCCAGGGGGCCCAAAATCTAATCATTTCTAGGTCTCATCAAGACCTACCTACATACCAAGTTTCATGACAATGCATATTAATCTTCTTGAGTTATGCTGTTCACAAACGGACAGACGGACAAACGGACAAACGCTACTGAAAAGTTAACATAACCTTCTTGGCGAAGGTAACAAGAGCTCAAATACCTCATACCTTCATCATGAATGAGTTTGGGCTGTCAGAAATGTGCCGCTGTATATACCTTGAATTTAATTTTGCTGGTTTGTGAACCGAAGGATGTTAGTGGCACCATACAAGCGAGCCTTTGGTCGCCTGAACTACCTAGGGAGTAGAATAGCCGGTGCCGACAAAATTGAATCGTGATGGTGCCATCTAACATTACAAACATCTGTCTCCCCCCCCACCCCGAGCTGTGACCATCCGTTTCCGCCACCTCAAATACCTTTACCCTAGCATACATTTGAAGCTACATGTTACATACATCACAACTCCAGTTATAACCGATTAGAAAATCAGCAACCCCTATGTATGGTGTACCTAAACTTATGACCTTCTGACGAAGTTAATAACTCTTTCGTAAATAGTAATGAATTGATGTAATAAACGAGTAACATGTTTTATCTATTTATCGAGATTTCCCACATATTGTATTCTGGACATCCACCTTACAATGTTTTTTGGTGTTAGGGGTGGAATGCCCATATCGGATGGCCCCAGTAAATGGAGCTGAACAATGTCGTCCCTCAACTTTCTTCCCTCCCTCTTCAACTGATATATTGTCACAGGAATGTTGGCACGAACTCTGTTTAGTCTTTCAAGGGCAGAGAGACGTTGTGAGACGGAGTCCTCGAACATTTTCCTGTCCGCGATGGAGTCTATCAAACAAGTTTCCAGTTTGTTTACGCTGTCCTGGACTTGAGCATTGAAGTAAATAGGGAGTGTATTCTGGACATCCTCCTTACAATGTTTCTTGGTTTTAGGGGTGGAATGCCCATATCGGATGGCCCCAGTAAATGGAGCTCAGAGTTCTGAAGGACCGTACTATTCCGGGGACCAGGTCACGTACAGCTGTGATGAGGGATACGAACTGGATGGATCCACTAGTGCGACGTGTCTGCCGAACACAATGTGGAGTGATGATGTTCCAACTTGTCAACGTAAGTACCTAGGTTCTAAAACAAGATTGTCCCTTTGAAAATGATGCAAAAATTAGAGATGTTAAATCAACTCTTTAAAAAATAATAATGAGGTAATAAACGAGTAACATGTTTTATCTATTTATCGAGATTTACCACATGTTGTATTCTGGACATCCTCCTTACAATATTTCTTGGTTTTAGGGGTGCAATGCCCATATCGGATGGCCCCAGAAAATGGAGCTCAGAGTTCTGAAGGACCGTACTTTTTCGGGGACGAGGTCACGTACAGCTGTAATCAGGGATACGAACTGGCCCCGGGCGGAGCCTCTAGTGTAACGTGTCAGGCGGACACAACTTGGAGTGCTGATGTTCCAACTTGCCAACGTAAGTGACTATGCTTTAAAAGAAGGTTTTGCATTTGAAAAGGATACAAAAATTATCTCAAAGAAGAGCTCAAATACCTCATACCTTCATAATGTATGAGTTTGGGCTGTCAGAAATGTGCCGCTGTATATGGTTTGGCATTTATTTTGCTGGTGGTTTGTGAACCAAAGGATGTGAGTGGCGCCATACAAACGAGCCTGAACTACCTAGGGACTAGAATAGCCGGTGCCGACAAAACTGAATCGTCATGGTGCCATCTAACGTTACAAACATCTGCCCCCCCCCGTGGCACTGACCATCTGTTTCCACTACCTCAAATACCTTTACCCTCCTCGCTTACATTTGAAGCTACTGCTGCAATATCTTAGAAAGCCAATAGAATGCCCCAATTCAAACTTAACCTTCCTTTTCCACACTCATGCTACCTACAAAAAACTGTAAAAAAACATCCACAACAAAAAAGTTATCCCGTCTTGTCACACTCCATCATAAAATGACAAGAGAAGCTCCAAAAAGCAGTTATTTTGCTGAAAAACCACACCAGATACCTATTGCCCAAACATCTATTTCCGAGTCAAAACTCAAGACCATAGCATGTCCACACCACGAGATATCATACCCATCTACCCCACTTCTGTACCTTCCAAACTTCTAGTGTACCCAAAATTGACCTTGAAATTTATTTTCCGAACCTCATTCTACCTACAAAATATCATAAAGATACATACATCACACCCCGATTTATAACCGATTACGAAATCAGCAACCCCTTTGAGTGGTGTACCTAAACTTATAAACTTCTGACGAAGGTAATAACTCCTTCGTAAACAATAACGAAATAAACGAGTAACATTTTTCATCTATTTATCTAGATATACCACATATTGTATTCAGGACGTCCTCCTCACAATGTTTCTTTGTTTTAGGGGTGCAATGCCCATATCGGATGGCCCCAGAAAATGGAGCTCAGAGTTCTGAAGGACCGTACTATTACGAGGACGTGGTCACGTACAGCTGTGATCTGGGATACGAACTGGCCCCGGGCGGAGCCTCTAGTGTAACGTGTCAGGCGGACGAAACTTGGAGTGCTGATGTTCCAACTTGCCAACGTAAGTGACTTTGCTTTAAAACAAGGTTTTGCATTTGAAAACGATAAGAATTATCTCAAACAAGAAATCCACGATCTCATACCTTCGCCAAATGACGTTAACCCTTCAGGTTGAGGAATTATACAATTTTAATCATTGATTTCGCAAATAAGAGCCCCATTTGCATGGGTTACATCAGTTGATCATATTCTCCACCCAACGACAGCCTTATCTTAATACAAAACGTCATAATTTGAATAAATTATCTTTATTGATGTTGACCATCACTTAACTTCCAAATGCAGCAAGTATGAAATTCCCAGCAATTACAACTATGAAATTATAGCAATTTCTCATTAATTATGCAAATAAGGTCTTAATTTACATAATCTACATCCTCAGATGTTTTTCTCGTTCTCAAGTACATGTCACAAGTGTTCCATGGTCCTATTATCGAACAAAGCAGATTTATTGAATTTATCCATTAATTATGCAAATTAGCTCCTGATTTTCATAATTGTCATCTGATTATGTCAAGCATCACTTCCGCTATCTACATGCCAAAAATGACTACAATCCGTCAACCGGTTCTTGAGTTATCCTCAAAAACCGGTTGGGGTGCAGGATGTTTGCTGTTACTGCCCTTGTGTTGGAGTCGCCAAGAATTAGAATGTCTAGTTGCGTGTCTTTGTTGGTTTGCTGATTGGACTTGATTGTTTCGTCGGGCACTGGCACTTCACGGCGGACCCGTCACGCGCAGACTGATTAGCTTTTGAATCTGCATCTTGTGCGTCGCGTGTTTTGACACAGGGCGCGAACTGTCGGCGTCAGAAGGATCAGAGACTTCACTCAGGACCGCGAAACGGTTTTGTACATTCACCGAGGCTACTTCGTGTAACAGCTTGTTAACACGTTCGGAATCTTGAGCTGTGGAGTGTTCATCTGTTGTTTGAGATTCCGTTGATTTTACTTTGACTGAGGTGTTCTGAACTATAGCAGTTAGTTCTTCGAGCTGTACCCGTAGCGTCCCGATTTGGCGTTCAAGGTCGCGTTTCACACCTTCTAGCCGAACAATGTCGTCCCTCAACTTTCTTCCCTCTTCAACTGATATATTGTCACAGGAATGTTGGCACGAATTCTGTTTAGTTTCAAGGGCAGAGAGACGTTGTGAGACGGAGTCCTCGAACATTTTCCTGTCCGCGATGGAGTCTATCAAACAAGTTTCCAGTTTGTTTACGCTGTCCTGGACTTGAGCATTGAAGTGAATAGAGAGTGTATTCTGGACACCCTCCTTACAATGTTTCTTGGTTTTAGGGGTGGAATGCCCATATCGGATGGCCCCAGTAAATGGAGCTCAGAGTTCTGAAGGACCGTACTTTTCCGGGGACCAGGTCACGTACAGCTGTGATGAGGGATACGAACTGGATGGATCCACTAGTGCGACGTGTCTGCCGAACACAATGTGGAGTGATGATGTTCCAACTTGTCAACGTAAGTACCTAGGTTTTAAAACAAGATTGTCCCTTTGATGAAAATGATGCAAAAATTAGAGATGTTAAATCAACTCTTTAAAAAATAATAATGAGGTAATAAACGAGTAACATGTTTTATCTATCTATCGAGATTTACCACATATTGTATTCTGGACATCCTCCTTACAATGTTTCTTGGTTTTAGGGGTGCAATGCCCATATCGGATGGCCCCAGAAAATGGAGCTCAGAGTTCTGAAGGACCGTACTATTTCGGGGACCAGGTCACGTACAGCTGTGACCAGGGATACGAACTGGACGGAGCCTCCGGTGTAACGTGTCAGGCGGACCAAACATGGAGTGCTACTGTTCCAACTTGTAACGGTGCGTACACATAGGTTTTGAAGAAGGTTAGCCTTTGGATACAATGCATGCAAAATTTCGCAATGATTTTACATGTATACAATTGTTTTTCACACCTATGAAGTGGAGTCTGTTTTAACCTGGATGATGTTTGATATGTATGTCAAGATCGGTGAAATGGAATTCGATGATTTTTAGCAGGTGTGTCCATTGGGTAAAGTGGATTGTGTAGGTCGACATTTTCCTCTGTTGATTGACCTTGGTACTGCAGAAGGAATTTGAAAAAAATATCTGGAGTGTCTGTGGATGTGATGTTACGGTGACATATAGTTGTAGAGATAAATATTTACCTCGGTAAACAATTTCATCAGGTTGGTAAACGAATGAATAGCAAAGTTCTTTGATCACAACCATTTATTTTTTTACGAGCCAACGTTTCGATGACCGTCTGTCATCTTCATCAGGGCAATTCTGACTGGTTTACTGTGCACTGACGATAGATGTTACTTGGTGCAAAGTGCACTAAAGGTGTTACATGGTTCACAGTGACTGTTACTTGGTTCACAGTGCACTTAAGCTAGTTTTTACTGTTAACAATATACATAGTGCAATTGTGACATACATAGGCATTGTTGCATCATAGGGACATATGCGGTTCCAAATTTAAAGCGTTTCTATATATAAAATAAAATTTGTTAACTAACAATACTGAGCTATCGCAGTCCCATATAGACATTTTGGGACTGCAATAGCTCAGTATTGTTAGTTAATTAACAATTAACAATACAAATGACGACTTAATTTGCATAGTCTTGGAGGAAATTATGTAATTACAGTGTTTTATATAATAGTTCTTTCATACATATTATGTAATCTGTGGCGGGTGAAACATCAACAAATATCAATTATGCAACTAATTATCTAATTTGCATAATTAATGTTAAAATCCTGTGATTGTTAATAGTGAATGATGGGCATTTTAAACCTTGTCGAACTATAATTTTGATATCAGCAATATTACTTGTATTCTGCTGCATGTATATCGAAAGGAATGTACCCAGATTATTAACCGCTTCATCACTCTGGTTTTGCATATAAAGTGTTGTTAGTTCCACTAATATCCCAACTGATGCCAGTGGCGTTGAAGTCCCCAAGGATGATCACATTGTCTGACTTTATTTTAGCTCCTATTTTACCTATAGACCTGTCAAGTTCACCAAGGCTATTGCCCTAGTCTGATGGGGGTCTGTAGTATGTACCGACTATCAGTGGTTTCCCTCCTGCAAGATTGTAAGAGTAAGAGAAAAACTACAATTATGTTGTTGCGTTTTGTGTCTACAGATATAGATGAATGTGACACTAACACGGACAATTGTCACAATGATGCAACCTGTGCTAACACTGACGTTTTGCTTTATAGATATCGACGAATGTGACATGTACATGGGCACGAACAACTGCCACGCCCAGGCAACCTGTACTAATACGGACGGCAGCCTCACATGTACTTGTAACGACGGTTACACCGGGAACGGAGTCTCCTGTACTGGTAAGAACAAGATTTCGTTAACCATTAACCATCAGACTGTTTGGGTGCATGCATTACTTTTATCACAATTTACTATATATCAAGTCTGATAGATTTTTAGGTACTCTTTATTCATTACAGACTTCAAAGAGAAAATAGGGCATTTATTGTACGTTTAATAATTAAAAATATAACATCAACATTGTACAAAGAATCTATATTTCAGAGATGATACCATGTTGTACTTAATTAAGTATGTATAAATTCATACATAAGTGATACTGCAACCTCATGTTTATCTACCTAAAGTACTACGTAGAACTAGAATGTCAAGTTACCATCGAAATATACCTTCTTTCCTCTTATGATATCTATCATGGACTGTAATATTGATATAGTAAAGAGTAAGAACATAGTAAGTATGTTGTTCGGTTTGTCTCCGCAGATATCAACGAATGTACAGCTAACACGGACAACTGTCACGATGATGCAACCTGTGGTAACACAATCGGCAGTTTCACCTGTACCTGTAACCCCGGTTACACCGGGAGTGGAGTCGACTGTGATGGTAAGAGCAAAGTTCCTTGGTTGTATGTTTCTGAAACATTATACTGATATAGGCATCCAGGCATCATCATGGGCTGAAAGATTGTAACAAAGAGTAAGATAAAAACTACAAGTATGTTGTTGCGTTTTGCGTTTACAGATATATTTACAGATATATTTTACATATATACACCTCCAACCCGGGGACAGTCAACCCAACGTGAACTCAGAAACTCTACAAAACGGACTCTCCCTATCACACGTACAACAAGATGTTACAACAGCCCTTTACCGTCCCTCTTAAGACTGCTGAACGAATCGAAATGATATTACTCTTAAACTTGTAAATGTCTCTAATATATTTTGTGAAACTTGTATATGGAATGTAAATGTAATTTTGATATTTAAGATGCAAATGTGAGCAACATTTGAATCTCGTTATGCTAAATGTGTGAAATATGTTGACTGTGCAGTCGTTAATAAAAAAGAAATGATGTACATCTCTGAACGCAACTCAGCTTCTGCTGCAATGTTCGTGATTTTAACAATAAACCATTTTTGATTGATTTGATTTGATATTTTTGTTTGTCGCTACAGATATCGACGAATGTGAAGCTAACACGGACAACTGTCACAATGATGCAGCCTGTGCTAACACAGACGGCAGTTTCACCTGTACCTGTAACGACGGCTACACCGGGAATGGAGTCTCCTGTACTGGTAAGAACAGGATTTGTTGGTTGTACATATGTTAACCATTAGACTGTCAGAGTCCATGCATTACTTTTGTCAAATTTCATAAAAAGTCTGATAGATTTTCAAGCACTAGTTTTCTGACTAAAATTACTACGTAAAACTATGATGACAAATTACTATCGAGATTCTGTCGAGGTGAGATCTGCGAGATGTACCTTTTTCCCTCTTATGATGTCTACCATAGACGGTAATATTGATATAGTAAATAGTAATAAGACGATAACAAGTATGTTGTTGCGGTTTGTCTCCACAGATATCAACGAATGTACAGCTAACACGGACAACTGTCACGAGGATGCAACCTGTGGTAACACAATCGGCAGTTTCACCTGTAGCTGTAACACCGGTTACACCGGGAGTGGAGTCGACTGTGATGGTAAGGCCACAGCAAGTCATTTTTAATGATAACATCAGCGCGCGCATTAATTTTCACCTGATTTCGGGAAAAGAACACAAGAAATTTTGCTGCTCTCTGACAGTGAACGAAAGTGGGCAACATGCCGGAAATGGGCAAAGGTGTCTGTTGCCATGTCGGCACGTGGATGCAAGACAATACTCTGATGTAATGTTTCATCCTTTGCTTTGATGCAGTTATGTATTTCATTCTTTTTATATGTGATATGGTGGCTGTGTATATGTGATGTTCCCAATAAATCAAAACCATTTGTACAATGATTGAAAACTTTTATTTTTCAAAGTTGTTTCAGTGAGAAATGGATGTTGTAATAGCTGACAGTAAACTAATAGGTATCTTTTCTTGTTTATCAAGGTTTACTTTATTCGCCCTATCGCATTAGATTAGGAGTCTGCGAAGGATGTCATCCATACAATTTACTTGTTGTGGTATAAGGGCAAAGCTACTTGGTCGTATATTTATGAAACATTACTGATTTAACTTCCTCCAGGGATTATCATTATGGACTTTAAGATTGTAGCAAAGAGTAAGATAAAACTACATGTATGTTATCGCGTTTTGTGTTTACAGATATATTTTTGTTTGTCGCTACAGATATCGACGAATGTGAAGCTAACACGGACAATTGTCACGCCCACGCAAGCTGTGCTAACACAGATGGCAATTTCACCTGTACCTGTGACGACGGTTACACCGGGGACGGTGTCACCTGTACTGGTAAGAACAAGATTTGTTGGTTGTACATGTGTTAACCATCGGACTGTTGGAGTCCATGCATTACTGTTATTTTATCAAAGTCTGATAGACTTTTGAGCACTAGTTTTCTACCTTAAAATTACTACGTAAAACTACGATGGCAAGTTACTATCGAGATTCTGTTGAGGTTCATTTCTGTGAGATATAATCAACAATTGTCCTGTTGACATGTTTATATAATTTTTTTTCAATATTTAGATTGTGCTTGTAATAATCAGGCCATATACTCTCGACACTTTTGTGCTGTCGTGGCATAGTTAATTTCGGTGCGTTTCGCTATGGTGTGAGTCCATGTAAGAAATACCCCCTAAATCGTCCATATAAAGGACGCTATGTATGCAACCCATATAAATATGGATCCAGGAGGACAAGGACTTTAACTGTGCTATACCGACGTGATATTTGACCTTAGTACCGGTGTCACAGGGATCTCGCCCACATCCGGTTCGAGATCTCAAGCGATCTTGCTCTCCTCGCTAGTGATTTGCCCCTCCCTCACCCCCCTTTAGCGAGTACCCCTCCCAAAACAATTATATTGCTCAAAAACTTTCGTTTTAGCATGTCAAAAATTTGTTGAATAATTCTAACCATAGTATTTCATTGTATTATGTTGTATGGATTCACAGAATTATTTTACTAATAAAACATTAAGAATATATCAACTCAAATCTTGCGTTGTTGAGATGCCTACAATGCTGTTAACTCTGAGTGTTGAGCAAACAGGGAATACTTCAACCAGGGTTACTTTCTTGCAATTGCTTTAACTGAAACCATAATATTAACGATATCATTAATTCTTTATCAAATTTGTGTACCTGCTATACCTAGAGTAAGAGTAGACTAAGAGTAGACGAGGAGAGGGGGCGAGACCGCTGTGGCACTGGCCGTTTACATTTTAGTGCATCAAATGTGATTATTTACTATTTACCTACGGTATGATGATTACCCTCACCTTATGGGATTCTGTGAGGTCTAGCTCCCTCCCTTCATTGTATACCGTAAGGTAGGTAGTGAAGAAAAAGACGAAGATAATACGTATGTTGCGGTTTGACTCCACAGATGTCAACGAATGTACAGATGGCACACACAACTGCGATGACGATGCAACATGTACCAACACAGACGGCAGTTTCGAATGTACTTGTAACGCCGGTTATACCGGGAACGGAGTCACATGTACTGGTAAGAATTGAAAAAAAAGGACTAACGCTTAATATCTCAAAGACAAAATGCGTGTTAATGTGATCCACTATGAAGACAAAATCCTTTCTCAACTTGATGGTTAAAATTTATGACATCGCTCTAGAGAGAGTTGGCAACACCCTACATATGGCGTAAGAGGCAAATAAGTATTAAATTTGCATATGTTATGAGGAAATTAATTCCGTTTTTCAACATGGTACAATATGTAATTCTGCAGATACCGATGGATGTGATCCGGATCCGTGTGTTGCAATAGCCACCTGTACCGACATTCCGGCTCCTGGGACGGGTGCAACTTGTACCTGTCCCTCGGCAGGGTATTACGGTGATGGAAAAGTTCATGGCAGTGGTTGTCAAGGTAAGTTTCTTAATAGTGAACTACTGTGACAAAGAATCCCAAACATTTTGATGTTTTTACATTTTCGGCATATAGTGGACTATTGTGGTGAAAGAACTTATCGTACGTCTATCTTCACAGACGTCCCCGGTTGCGACATGTACAACAATCCGTGTCATACCCTGGCTACCTGTACCGACGTTCCGGCTCCAGGGACCGGTGCGGTATGTATGTGCCCGGATGGATATGAGGGCGATGGAACTATGTCTGGAACCGGATGTACAGGTAATCCGTTACCTTCGACAATTCGTTCATGTTTTACATAGCATGATGCGATGCCAAGGCTGCCTACATAGCCGTTGCGGGCCCCCAGGGTAGGATATTCGGCCTTTATATATAACGATGGTTGAGAGGCCGATGCTATCGGCAGCCCCTGTACGGGCAATGTATGATGAGAAGTGTATGCAGTGATCTTCATGAGTATTGGAGGCTTTGCGACTTCATAGAATACTGTTTACATGGCATCTACACCTTATCTGTTTTTCAGAACTGCTTATTTATCCTATTCATTTAGTACAGAAAAGTATAAGCGTGCAAATCGGTATTTTGTGGATAAGTAAATTTTATTTGTATATCCCATGTTTTCACCTTATGTTAAAAAATGGGATAAATAACCAAATCTTGTTTTACCGCAGAAATCAATGGATGCGACCCCGACCCGTGCGATCCTAACGCTGAATGTACAGACAATCCACCTCCTGCTGACGATGCGACTTGTGAGTGTAACGATGGATATGAGGGAAATGGATTCACATGCACAGGTACATCACTACAGATAACATTTCAGTGTCTCAGATGCCGCTTTTTCCTTTTATCAATAATGGCATGCTGCAGGTTCAGATCCAATTCTATTCTGCAAGATAAAGCTCCCTCTCTCTAGTGAGGACAAGCAACTTGTACGTGTAACACCGGATATGAGGGAGATGCAACCACGTGTTCATGTATCACTAGAACTTGTAGTGAACCATATGTGCATTAAGTATAATTTAATATATACGACTTTCGATGTTTTACAAGCGCTTAACACGGTGCATTACATGTAGCTATTTACCTTTATCGATAACATACGTTACAAAACAAGACATATATTTTCTCTTGATTAATGAGATTCCGTAGAGGTTCAGATAAGCAAGATATAGTGATGAACATCATGGGCTGTATGTTCTGTTGCCAAAAGTAAGACGAAGATTACTGGCATGATGGTGCGGTTTGTCTCTGCAGATGTCAACGAATGTGAAACTGACACGGACAACTGCGATGATGATGCAACCTGTGGTAACACAATCGGCAGTTTCACCTGTACCTGTAACCCCGGTTACACCGGGGACGGAGTCAACTGTGATGGTAAGAGCGAAGAAGTGTGTATATCGGTAAAATACTTTACTGTTAGAGTGCATTAGCTATAGTTTCATTACACTGGACGACACATTTAGCGTTGATTTGTACAAACTTCGTGTCGAAATTCGGCATTTAACACGTGTATTGAAGAAGCAAAAATATGTGTACGATAACGCGAAACCCCACAAATGTATGGTATATTCCGTGTACTAAAGGTATAGCAATGTCAAACTAAAAATGTAAAAAATGTAAATTGCAGGAACGTGACGTTATATTGCAGAGCAATTGGCGAGTCATGGCCTTAATCTACCTTGTCGTTTCCGGAATAAGACAATCATCCGGTCCAAAATACCTGGTGCAAAATGTATGCCGCTTAATAATTGACATCAAGTGTAGTAAAAAAAAACCTAGTACCGGCTCTTTATGGCACAGCACATGTCACTGTGTACTTTGCTTCTATAGATAAACAAAAGAAGAATGATATTTGTCCAAACTTGAAAAATAAACACAGAAGGGGTTCAATTCTGAGAGATATAGCTCCCACCCTCCAATGATGATCAGCAGCATGTGCTATAAGAATCAGGCGAAGATTAATATTGTGTATTTGTCGTTTGTCCCTACAGATGTCGACGAATGTACAACTGGCACGCACAACTGTCACACTCACGCATTCTGTACTGACACGGACGGCGGTTTCACCTGTACCTGTAACGACGGTTACACCGGGAACGGAGTCACCTGTACTGGTGAGAGGAGCTCATACATATTGCTGTACCTTCCACAATCTGTAGTAACACTATCGGCAGTCTTACCTGTAGCTGTAATGATGGTTACACCGGGGACGGAGTCACCTGTAGTCTGGTAACCGATTTGGTTGCACATTCCTCAAACATTATGCTAATAGTGTGTATACAATGATAGTGTGCATGTACTGCTACCATAGAATTTAATTTCACAATAGATATAGAGACGGATAGTGTAGGCCTGGTTTCTTAAATTAAGTTACGTTTTATATCAAAACATGGCGAAGTACCGGAACTTCCCGCTTAAGTCACTCTTAGTTTCTCGTATCAATAAATGCCATTAAACATTTTCTCAGACTTTGCTTGAACGTGCCAGCAGACAGTTTTCAAGCGGACGCTTTCTCATGTCAACTAGAATTAGACAAGTGTGGTGTCAAATGTTGGGCATCGGGAGTGCGTAAATCTTTAGAAGATTGCGGGTTTGCCTCCTCATGGCATTTACGAATTCCACATGGTACAAACACGTCTCCAATCGTCAACTCTATTGGCCAACGGTTAAAAGATATATACTTTCAAACTTTTCTCAAAGAAATACATGATGACAACAAAGGGGGGCTGCCAAAAATAAGTTACGATCTTATAGACTGTTCAAAACTACATATAATGAAGAAAAACATATAAGTAACGAAAATATGAGGGTGAGAAATGCTGTCACAAGACTTAGAATAAGCTGCCACAGATTACATATTGAAATCGGAAGACATACCCGCACTCCCCTTGAACACAGATTATGTAAATATTGTAACTTGAACAAAATTGAAGACCGCCATTTTGTAACAGAACGTGAATTGTATAGCAAAGAGAGAAATGAACTGTATATGTTTGTACAGCACCTATTCCCCTATTTCATGCACTTAAGTAGTGTAGAAAAATTCATATTCCTTATGCGACTAGACAAACCACCCATCGAAAAACAGATCTGTACCTTTATCTCTACAATAACCGAAAAGCGAGGAGAAGTTGAATTTATATAACTATAGTTAGTTAATTTTGTATCTGTTAACCGTGTTCATTCATCTTGTTTTGTTGTGATCTGTACTTAGCCAAGTGGGGCAGAAATGTGCAATAAAGGTCTTCATTCATTCATTAATTAATTCATTCATTCATTCATTCAATAACGTAAATTACAAATCAAGAATAACATTTCAATTAGATTATGGAAATGAATAAGACGCAGACTTCTATGTATGTAATTGAGTTTGTCGCAACAGATATCGACGAATGTGCAACTGACACGGACAACTGCCACGATGATGCAACCTGTACTGACACAGACGGTAGTTTTACCTGTACCTGTGACGTCGGTTACACCGGGGACGGAGTCGACTGTGATGGTAAGAGCAAATATATTTGGTTGCACAAGTAGTAAAACATGGAATATAGTGTATCGATAAATCATGTTACAAAATAAAAATGATATTTTTCCCTCCTGATAAGAAATTCTGCTAGATATAGCTCTCTCCCTCCAGTGATGAACATCGTGGGTTGTAAGGTTTGTATCAAAGAGTGAAATTTGGAAGAAGATAGTTTGTATGTAATTTCGGTTTGCCTCTACAGATATCGACGAATGTGAAGCTGACACGGACAACTGCCACACTCACGCAGCCTGTACTAACACAGACGGCAGTTTCACCTGTGACTGTAACGCCGGTTACACCGGGAACGGAGTTATCTGTGATGGTAAGGGCAAAAGATTCAATTTTACATCCGTAAAATATTACACTCTCAGTACATCTATTGCTTCCATAGAATTCAAGACTCATAGATTTCTCATAAATTCATTTGATATCACTTTATACAACGAGACTTCGTGTCAAACTATCCTATGAAAGTGCATCTTGAATTACGTGTACGATACAGAGATACGCACAGATACAAAGATATGTGTGAAATATTTGTATGACGCAAAATATGTGCCTCTTTGTATGTGCTTTACATGCGACTATAATCTGTGTTTCTTTGTTAAAAAAACAAGAGTAAAATTTCCCCTTTCCGTGATTACACATAGCGAAGTGGGCCATAGCTGCCTCTCTGGAGAAATATCATGGGCTGTGAATTGTGGAAAAGAGTAAGACAGACTACTACATGTTTTTTTTATCAACAGATATCGATGAATGTGCAGCTGGCACGGATAACTGCGATGACGATGCAACCTGTTCTGACACCGACGGCAGTTTCGTCTGTACCTGTAACGTCGGTTACACCGGGGATGGAGTCAACTGTGATGGTGATAACAAAATTATTTAGTTGCACACAAGTAAACATGGAATATAATATAGGAAACATATACTACTTATTAAATTCAATTTTATAAGCGTTATCGTAGATTAAATACATTAATAATTCCGTGTCCAAATGTATCAAAAGTGTTTCTTCAAAGAACCGAAAATGTGTGTACGATGTAGTGATACCCTACAAACATATATGTATGCGACAGGGTCGTTTACGATGTAACAAGGATTATTTTCTTTGTTGTCCTGCAATATTGCGTATCATGAAAACAGTGAACTAAATAATTACGTATGTTGCAGGCACGTTAAGATTTTGATTTGTTCCGTACGTCACTATAACCCACCATGCAGAAGCTCGTTCCGTTCGATTCATTCCATGCAATAGCTGCCTCCCTGCAGAAATATC
>NW_017802947.1:81418-98279 GCF_001625305.1 Branchiostoma belcheri
AAGCGATGTGGGCTATAGTTGCCTCTCTGCAGAAATATCATGGGCTGTAAGTTGTGGAAAAGAGTAAGATAGACTTACTAGTACATGTTTTTTTCCTCAACAGATATAGACGAATGTGCAACTGACACGGACAACTGCGGTGATCATGCAAACTGTACTAACACAGACGGCGGTTTCTTCTGTACCTGTAACGAGGGTTATTTCTGGAACGGAGTCAACTGTGATGGTGAGAGCAAAAATATCTGATTGCACAAATTGTAAAACATATTACGGTTATGGAACATAAATTGCTAGTAGACCTGTAAAGCGCTAATACAAAGCTCGTTATGACTCGATACGTTTTCAGTTCGTTGCGGTAAACGATGTGATACAACGTAACGGCTATACGTACACCAGGTAGTATTGTTTCCGTGCCAAAACTGCGGACGCAAATTGTGTTCCCATTTCGTTCAATTCATATTGTGCCTGACAAAAAAAGGAACCCTTGACTTTGTACCCGTCGGTTCTGAACATTTCACTGCATACCATATGTACTGATAACTACGGACTTTTCTTGTATCGATAAAGTAGATAGCAAAACATAAATGATATCTTGCGACTACTAATTGTGTACTTGTCTTGTATCGATAAAGTAGATAGCAAAACATAAATGATATTTTCCCTGACCTGATAATAATCCTTAGTAACTTAGAGGTTCAGATCTGTTAGATCTATCACCCTCCCTTCAGTGATGAGAATTTACAGTTTCTTGTAAATGCTAAAACAAAGATGTGAATGCTGTTTCTCTTTACAGATATTGACGATGTATCATTCATAGAATATAGAAACTTAAGTCCATAATTGCCGCTACTGCGCGTATGCGGCTCTTTACTATGCTGCTATGGGCGGCTCTTATGGTTTTGGGACTTGTTCGACAATACTTCCATGCTCGCGGTATTATTTGTGAGTACTTGAGGATTTTCTATTTTTTTTATCATCGTACCTCTTTTCTTCAGAAATCAATGATTGCGTTCCCAATCCGTGTGTTCCAATGGCGACCTGCGAAGACCGCCGGCCTCCCGCTTTCGGAGCAGTTTGCCACTGTCCGCCTAAGTATTTTGGCGACGGACTCATCGGTGGAACCGGATGCCAACGTAATATTCTACCTTAAAAACCTACGTCAACAAGTGAATTGCTTGCTTTCTTGCTTAAAAGGTACCAACAATCCAACTGAAAAATCAATAATGGATATATGAATGCTTTCTTCCATGTGTTCATCTATTGAAGAAACAGATGAATTATTTGGCATCAATTATTTAAGTTGCAATCAGATAAGTTATTGAACGTGTTTGATAAAATTATCGTTACATTTGTATTATCAATACTCTTAATACTCTTAATATCTTCTATCTTCTAGCAATGACCCGGGACGACTTGTGTGAAGGCCCAGGTTGGTATCAGTACACACTACTGCACACATGACTTGTAACTTCAGTGTGATGTATAGGTGTGAACATGTGACAACATGTATTCTTAGATATGTTTTTACTGTCTTACGCCTTTGACCCGAATGGAAAAGAATTTAAAGTCATATCACACGGGAGGCCCATATGTGGAGTTTATGTTTTCTTTGGACTGAGCTTGACAACACGATAGTGTTTCTTTAAATGTCAACACAGGCAGAAAAGTACTGTACAATGAAATTTCTTTTGTAGGTAATATAGTTCCTGTTGTTGTGTGATGGTATAAATATCCACCATGTAATATTTGTACGTGTGTGTGTGTGGGTGTGTGTTTCTTTGTATACGTGTGTGTCTCAAGAAAAACACTGAATTGTCTACAACCCAAAATGTATGTCTTCAGTTATGTAAGTGTATCAGGCCTTATATTTCACATAAGGTCTGTTGCTGATGTACAATAACATGGATGCTCATACCTCTTGATTTTTGTCACAACTCTGACGGCGGTATGAATGAAAGTATTACGAACTTTCTGAAAGTGTTTTTCTCTATCAAATGCGACAGGTAAATATACAATTCATCTGAAAAATATGAATGATAAAAGTATTGCTGTTTAAAGTGCCGGTTACCCTAGATGTACACAATATGTTCTTTATTGTACCTAACACCCAAAGTGTGTCATTCCTTAAACAATGTTTTATATGTATAACGGACCTTTGCTATATGTTTCACAGAGAGAGGAATCTGCCGTGCTTGCGGAGATCCACACACAAAGACGTTTGATAAGCGTCCTCACCACTTTCAAGGCCCGTGCAGATACATCTTCGCCAAGGACTGCGGAAACAACGACTTTAGTGTGGAAGTACAACACGTACCCGTACCCCGCAGGCCAGTTGTGTCAGTTGTGCGTGAGGTGTTCGTAATAGCCCACGGGTACGAAATCGGAATTCACCAAGGCAATGACGTGACGGTGAGAGACATTATGTTTTGCTGACCCATGCTAAAGTTGTGATGACCACCTGTATAGTACAGTACCAGTTTAGGTAACCAATGAGCACATTTGCTATCTATCTGCATTCCTACTCTAGATGAGTTGAAGCTAAGATTTAATACAAAGTTTTCTTTCAGAGGTCATGACTCATTTCAGATGGTTCCAGTCTCAGTCTCGATAATGTTCTTAAGTGTACACTGTATCACCAGTATTCATGCCAAGACACGTTATTAGTGTATGGTGATCATATGCAGTATGCTTTGGAGAATATTAGAGTTCTGTGCTACTTTGTCCATTCTCTGAAATTCCTTATTTCGTTATCCAAAGGTGGACGGAGTGCTATACACGCCTCCCTTTTCACTGGCAATGGGCAAGATCCGCGTCAGGTTCCGAGGCATTTGGGTTCACGTGCGATTGGTGGAGTTATGTGTGGACGTTTACTACAATGGGCGCCACTGTGTTAAGGTAAGCACGTAACTGACAAGGGCAATTTCCTATTCTGAAAAGTTGCATGTAGTACAGATACATTGTGCCATTGTCTATTCATCTGATTATAAAGCATACATCGGCCATGTTTTACATTCAGTAAATAATTTGGGTATCTACACATCCGAGTTGAAGATGATGTGTATTAAATGCTGCTACAGGTGAAGGTTTCACCTTACTACTGTGATAGGATGTGTGGACTGTGTGGTAACTTCAACTACGACAGGAGCGATGACTTCATGATGTCAGATCTGGTGACCATCGCTACAAACTGGAACGACTTCGGGTATAGCTGGTTGGTCCAGGACGAAGACAATGAGATGTATGTTTTATTGATATGAAGCATTTAATCACATTTCCATCAATATGGATTGGTAGACAAATGTAAGGCGAGGATGAGCCAATATTATTTTCTTGGCCACGCTCCAAAATGTATAGCATTCAATCCAAAAATGTGTGTTCGTCAAGCTGACAGATTGAATTGGTATAGTAAGAAAGTCGGGCTGTATGAGAAGGAGGACAATATAGTTATGACAACGCACGTTTCATTACTTTAAGGTGACAAAATATTTCAGCATTTTGGGAGGGGCAAGTCATTCGCCATGAGCACGATATATTTTGGGCCTTATTTTGTAGATAATTTTTATTTCCTGGGCAAATGTTGCTAAGAAAGGCCCAGGTTTCTTGTATGAAGGTATATTTTCAAAATCTGGCCAAAAAGTGTGACCTTTGGCGTGGTTTGACCTGTTGTTGACCTCAACTCAATAGTTTGGTTGTAGCTCATTGAAACCCCGGAGTCGACCTTCCACAATTTGTACCAAAAGACACTTGACAAATCCAGCTTTTCAGTGGGGGGTAAAAACTTGAGGTTTGAAATTAAGGTAAATGTGTTAAGGTTAAAGTGCTTGTTTCTAGTGGTTTTGGCATAAAATTCCAATGCAAAGCCTATTTACCGGTCCCTCACCTTCTCTTCTTTGAAAATCAGCGTACCCAGAGAATGGGGCTATCCCGTGAAAGTAGCTGCACTGCCTTTATCGTCCGGAGATAGTGTGTCAGTGCCTGACAAGAGCGAACTATTTTTATATCACGGCATACCTAGGTACCTGTAATCACTATCCTATCTGCTTTTACAAAACTGTTTCCTTAATCATGATGTGGACTTTTCTGTCCACCTCAGGTGTATTGGACCGCCACCGCCACCACCTTGTCGCCCCGAGATAGAGATTCTTGCTAATGACCTGTGCGGGATCATTACAGCCAATAACGGCCCGTTTGCCCCTTGCCATGCCTTCGAGGATCCTTCGGAATACTTTGGGGACTGTTTCTACGACATTTGCGCACAAGACGGAGACATCGAGGGTCTTTGTGACAACCTGGAGGCATATGCCGACGCCTGTGATGATGAGGGCGTGTCCATTATTTGGCGGACACCAGACCTTTGTCGTAAGCAAGATCCTGAAGCACGATTTAACGCTATACAGAGCGTTTTAAATACCTCTATGAGCTTTTGTGACAACCATTGTTTCCTTATTTTTTCAGAGCAGCAACGTTAGTTCGATGCATTTGGGACATTAGATAAAACTGTTTATAGAGGTAGAGTTGAAGTCTTTTCTTATTTTCTGACAGCCTTGCCGTGTCCACCAAACAGCCATTACAACCCATGCGCAAGTCCCTGTCCTCCGACCTGCCAGGATCCCAACCCCATCTGTATCCAAGTCTGTGTAGAATGCTGTGAGTGCGATGATGGCTACATCATGAGCGGACAGCACTGCGTTCCAATAGAGGAATGCGGATGCACCGACCCTGAGACCGGCCGTTATTACGAGGTCGGTAATGGTCTACCAGACAATCGTTACCTTTACAATGAACTGCAATAGTTACATTCTTGTGTGTGTATGCTACATACATGTAATATTTGTCAATGTGACTAGGTAGCAATGGTAGCAGTCCTTTGTGAATCTGTCTACACGGTAATCCTTTACTCTTCCCCAGGCCTCAATAAATGTTTAGTGTGCTTCAATGCATCTCTAGAGGAAAACTCTATGACAAGACTCTTATCTTGTTCTGATGAATGTCTCTTACAAAAGAAGCACTGATGATTCAAATTACAAACAGCCAATAGCGGGTATAGTTTTATATTGTAAAATAGTAATATTCGACACGAGTATATTGAAAATCCAACACATTGTCATTAATATTTTCTATTAGAAAATATCAATTAGTGTTCTTCAGTTGGATTTATTGCATTTCTTTCCATCTTTAGCTCGGCGCGACCTGGGTAGAGGACGGTAGCCGTTGTGAATGCAGAGAAAACAACAACATTGTCTGCAAAGGTATATGATGATTGCCATGCAAAATAATCTCTCTCTCTCTCTCTCTCTCTCTCTCTCTGTAATTTACGCATAATTTACATATACATATATATGTACATATTTTATCATTCCTGTTACACATTAATACCTGATAGAATATCTATTGATCTAGGCTAGGCATAATGTCACATTTTGTATTTCACATATTATCTACCACATCTAGCGTATTTTACGCATATGGGTATTGTACTTCGAAGTTTTTATAATTTTGCTATTTTTTCGAATATTGTCTCATTACAGGATGTTCCTTTGACGTCGTCTTCATACTCGACCGTTCCTCGAGCATTGGACCCTATGGGATGTACATCGCCCGAAAATACATCGCTTATATCATCAGATGCTTGTTTGGCCTGGATGTTGAAGTGAGTTATCCTAATTCAAAGCTTATAAGCTTATAGAAGAGTTCAGCTGTTGCTAGCCTTGTGTTTGTTGCTCGTGGTTGATCTAGTCTTGAATACCAAGCTAGTTGGGGTATGTATGGTACATATTGGACATTAAGAAAATAATTCTATGACAATCAGACAGCTACACGTTCTTGACAACAGGTTTAGAGAATTCATTACCACTGTAGGTAGACATCCTTCCATCTGGCTACTATAGGGTGGTAGCGCTCTAGAGTTTTGATCGTGTGACATAACTTTATAGATATGACCGAGTACATTATGTGCCTCATGTTCACCATTTAATGTATTGTTTTTTGTAATGAATGTTTTACAGAATGACATGTCTTTATTGTTGCTTGTAGGTTGGGTACATTGTCTTTGACTGTATATCGAAGTGGCTGATCTCTCTGGGGCTGTACACCGTGGATACGGCCGGTCTCATCCCCCAAATCAAGGCTGCTGAGTTCACTGGTGGAGAGAGCCGATCTGGGAGTACCATTCGTTTTATGAGGGCTACGGTAGGAGCATGATTTCCCCACTTTCTTTATATGTGCAGCATCTATGATGTAGACTTGTTCTGTTGATAGTACATATCACCAACAGAAAGAAAATATATGTGGGGGTAGTCTGCTACATTTCAGGAAGCTGATACGGAAATCCGTGTAAATGTGTACCTTGAAGATAAAGAAAATAGTTGTTTTGTATCACATACTTAAAGATGCACTTTGATAAGATATTTTGACACAGAAGTCTTTCTATTTAAGGGCATTTTGGCTACTCCTCAGCGGCAGAGCTGACATTATCTCTTGTTTTGTTCGTTTGTTTCAGGCCAATTACCGAAACGGGATTCCTAAAGCGGCAGTTGTACTGACAGATGGTGTTGCGTATGGCGAGGTAAACTTTCATTGTAGCTAGTCATATTCACGAAGATCCAATGATGCACTCTGTTGGGTAATACATTGTATTTCTCTGTTACATTTGTATCCCAAAATACCCCTTTATCTATTCAACTAAAATCTGTTCCGTTTTCTGGGATTATAAAAAAATGTCTGATGTTTACTTAATCTCTATCATTTTGTCAGTTTTTAAAAGATTAGGCTGGCGGCACTCAAATCGTTGTACTAAGTCTTGATAGCAGTAACATGGGGAGGTAAAACGAAATGTAACCATGGATATAAGTGACTAACTCAACTTCGACGAGGGCCAACACTACTCTTGTTTACAATTTTCGCTGCGTGCTATATAGCAGATTATGACAGACCATTTTCTTAAATTTTGTTCTTTGTTCTTATTAACTTGCTAGTACCCGAACAACTTGTATGAAATCCAGTCTGACGCAGCAAGGGCCATGGGCATTGAGATGTACGCTGTGGCAGTTGGAAGGGAGTACAACTTCAACTACAATGCACTTGCGTACATCGCGGGTGGCTATGATCGCGTGTTCGACCGATTCAGTTGCTGTTACCTTGCCTACAGGCTAATGGACGACTTGTGTGGTACGTGTTGCTTAAATAGATCATTTTGGCGGTACTTACATTGTATTGCTTTGAAAGAAATACAGGTAAATCCACATACCAGCAGACTTGTTTCTTAAGTTTGCTCTCCTTGAACCTTGTATCACTGCAATCCTTTTAGCTTCGATTAGAATTCAATGGTGCATTGAAAGATTCGTCAGGAAAATATACAGGGAGCTAAAGCTAAAGCCAGAATCATGACACTTCCTGCAGCTGTAGGCAGTTCATGGATCTGTAACGTTTATAATATTTCCCAATCCAACAGTGTTCCCTCCGCGGTGTGATGTGAATGCAGACCTGTTCTTTGTTTTGGACTCATCTGGCAGCGTGTCCGTGGCGGATTTTGACAGAGTAAAAGACTTCGTTGTGTCAGTGGTCAGCGCTTTCACTATCAGTTTAACTGACACGAGAGTTGGCGTGTCGCAGTACTCAACTGGCCCCCAGTAAGTGTTTTTTTAATATGCTTTCTTTGCAAGCCTTTAAAGCCAACTGTATTCTAATCCTGTCTGCCTGATTTTCAAAATGCCTACAAATGAACAAAAGTACACAAAGATACTGAATAGATGCATGATTTTACTACAACCAAAGTTGCTCCGGTACCAGGCTATTTACATTCTTTCGAGAACCTCATATGCTGAAAATTGAGACATATTTCAACTTCATACTGCAGAATGGAATGTAACTTGGGAGATCATGCAGATCAACCATCCTTCGTCAACGCCATCAACACCATGCAAAAAATTGGCCAATGGACAAATACGGGAGATGCTCTTGAGTTCGCACGTACAAATGCCAACTGGAGGGACCTCCCATTCCAAAGGTTAGTAGAAGATTTTAAGAGTCAATAGTTAACGCAAATATGCATTTAAGTGAGAATGCCGGGCAAGTTTAACGATGAACTTTAAAATTAAATACTGAAAAAAGGCAAAAATAAAGCGCGTGTGAAGTGAAATGTTTTATAAACCTAGCCGAATTCAGATTTCAGAAGGGGGATTACTAAAATACAACGGGTTCGTCTAGACAGAAATTTCAATTTTTTTCAGATTATGATAGTTCTGACCGACGGGAAGTCACAGGACAGTGTCGTGGCGGCCTCCCAAAATCTGGCCAATGACGGTATTACCGCGTTCGCCATCGGAGTGGGCAACTTTGACTCCACAGAAGTGCTGCAGATTGCCAACAACAACGCAGACCGAGTGTTTGAGCTGGACGACTATGCTGCCTTGACTGCAAGCATCGACGTGATCGTTGAGGCCGTCTGCAGCGGTTAGTACAAGCCCAAATATAGTCACAATGAAATATGCAACGATCTCACAAATGTGTAAACGTATTAAATCAACCTCCTCTGACCACTTTGAAAAAATATACTTAAGCCGATTATTGCGTTGTGTGGTGTGAGGAAAGGGGCAAATATTGCTGAAAGTTGGACTTGTCTCCAATTTGATCCAATGATGGGCCCAAATGTCAATTGCTTCATTTAAGAAATAATTCTGTTCAGCATCCACAAACCAAGGTTTCCATATCAGAGCCCATCAATATTGTCCACTCTCGTCAACAATTATAAATCTAGATGTTCAGGCTATCCGCGGCCTATTCTCAATTGTCTTGAATGCTTCAGCTCCTTGTTACTAGATTCCCTTTTGCATTATTCTTTCATACACACGGTAGGGTTTATGTCCAAACGTAGGTACCGAAAAATCCCCTCCGTTTGAGATTAAAAAAAGAAATATGATCATCTATGCCTGTCCAAGTTAGAGTTGTCGTGATGATGCCGGCACTGAATCCAATGAAATTATAGCCTTTCATCATGACGTATGCTTATCAGACTTTAACTTGCATTTAATAGGATAATTATTTTGATATCGACAGGTGCATAAAGGGTGAACTATGATCGTCTGGATATAAGGCAAGTCAATTTTGTTGTCTTAAAAACAACACTCGTTGGTAATACTAGGCTAACTGTGTCTTTTCAAATTGCTTTTACTGAATATGTAGCTACTTACTGTTGTCTAACAAAATTGAAATAATGTCGAGACTGATTTTCAAGACTAAAACGTCTGAAGGATTCTCTATCTAGTCAATGTCTAGAAATGTTGATGGTCGAATTTTTGATCGCAATTCATCTAAAGTAAATGTTAATCTTGCATATTTTGTAGAGTTACACACCTGCTATGATTAGAATACTTGCTTAGTTATAATTACTACGATTAGAATATTGCCTCAAAATACAGTGATATGTTTTCAGGTTTTGATCATTCTACTTTAAGTTGTCTTATTTCTTCCATTCTTCTGATATATGATGGTTGGAAACACGCATATTCATGAAGCGCTTTTATCTTTGAATTACAGGACCTCGACTCACTAACGACACCGGACAGTATGGTCTTCAACTGGCTCATCTTCTTTTCCGCTGATGACCTTCTGATCATTTGTCTGAAAGAGAGCACGATTCCTTTGCACTTCCAAAACATAAGCACAAATGTTTTTCAGCTTTCAATTCCTAATTACTTCAATTGGTGGGCATGGCCTGATTAACTTACTGCAACATCGTATAAAACAGACGTCCTAGACTTGAATTTAGTAGCACTTTACATAACTTCACTTTGCCAAAGGAATCATGCTTTACTTTCAGAGTGTTGACGGGTTATCTCTTTAAAGCTTTATTTCAAGATTCACTCAGCGCTTTTATTGCATCTATTGCATCTAGTTGCCACAAATGCAACAATAAATTTAACTGCTTTGCTGCTTTATCTATACCAAATGAATGCAATAAAATTGTAACTTGCCTCTGCCTTGTTCGTGCCAGTTTCTCAGTTGTGACGCATTTAAAACAATACGCAACCTATCTCTTGATTAATGCACAAGTAGTGTCTTCAGTAAAACGCATGGAGTAGTCTATTGTACAAGGCAGATTTCTCGGAATGTGTAAGAATCTGTTGTTGCTGTCGCTAGAAGACAGTTACATGTTTCACCTATGGAAACTTCCCTCCCAATATGCTGAACACTGTTAGTACAAAAAGTACTCCATCAGGCACGACATCCAAACAATACAAACGTATTATGGTTGCCTAACCTAATAAAAAGGTCGTTAACATGGGAAAATTGATACATGGAGAATACAACTTCTAAAAGACATAGAATCATAATGATAAACCTAGCCCGCGTTGAATTTGTCAAAATTGGTCTATCATTTCCATCCCAACATATCTAGACTACAAACAACATGGCAATCGTATTGCTACCTTATTATTTTCACTGTGAAAGTGATCTCGATCCAGTTTAGCTCATTGAAGAGCTTGTTTGGTATATATCGCCCCGAACAGAAAATAACCACATTTCAATGCAAAACTTCACAGACCGGTTTTACTCGTGGAAAAGGTAGATTGAATGATATAACCTAGCAATTCATAGAAAGAGAATCTATGGTGTTTAATGCTGCTTAATGGGGCCATGGGTTTAAGCTAAACCAATACATTAATCGGAGTATTGTTAACCAAGACAATTTAAAGCACAGAAACATTATACAATTGTTTAACGGGTCTAAATCAAAACGTTTCAGGAAAAAACAAGTTGGATGTTGATTGCTAAAATGATAAATTCGTACCTGTTGTAAACAAAGAAGAAATCACCTGAAAGAAATTGTTTGCCCACCTCCGTCCCCATGCATGAAACATATGTTCAAGAAAAAAGTATGACTATAATTTACTTAGCAGGTCTAAACACCGCTGCTCCAATGTCAGCCAGAAAGGGAGTATGTAACCCTTACAAACAATGACTCTAATTAAAAAGCAAAGCATAACATGACAAAGTGACGCCGTAGCTTTCCATACCTACGACGTTTTATTTAAATCATAACCGATGAAACAACTGTGTAACGTTATCTTGCCCAATACACTGAACGAAGAGTTATGTAATTAATAAGTCCGGATAGTTGACGAGGTTTAAATCATCAAATTTACTTACAACATGCTTGCTTTACTAGGAGGCATTTTGCTAGGACACTTAAAATGATAAAAAAGCTTCATTAAATTGCAGTAGAAAATGGTAATACTTAACGCATTGAATAGTTTCTTCGGTATTCATGATGCTGTTGGCTTAAGTTATCCATGATATTTAATCATTATTTTATGGTAAAGAATGCTTCTTGTAATGCCAATTAAGGGTTAATTGATAAAATTGTGATCAAAATAAAAGTGCAATTTTCTCAATTCAAATTACCAATAATATCATGAGTCATGACCAAAATATAAGAGAAAAATAAGGACGTTTTTGTTGCTGCAAGCGTCCTCGGGTACGGCCGGAAATGTACCCATGTCAAGTAAATGCATATAAGTCCTGAACTTCCTACAATCAAATGTAACTACTTGAATCATTCTTGACCTTGTAACTTTGAGATCTTCGATCGTTAATAGGAATCGTCATGCTGTGGAGATTAAGGCAAAAGTTTCAGTTAGAACACTCTCGCGATTGATTGTAGGCTCATCAGAAAGAGTATGTGTACAGACTGATTCCACCGCGACTATGAGGACAATAAACCTGCCGATGAGTCCGTGTATCTGCGTATACCCCGCAACATTTCAGAGATGTACCGCGCATACGAGAAATAAGAGCAATATACTACATCATATAACACCGATGTGTAAGGACAGAACATTAAGTCCAAGATACAACAAAATTATTGCTTTAGGTCAAGATAGTAAGTCCGATATTTCAACTGGAAACTGGTAACTGAATCATTCACAGCAGACCCATATAGTTAATAAATGTTAAACGACAATGGTATTGGTTTTGTTTTTTTGTTTGTCAACGGCTCTTTCATTTAGTTATGTTAGATATTCTAGGAAGGTCCATGTACCATTCAAAATGTTAAACATCTTTTAGCTGAACACCATATAATTAGAATTAAATATCATAGTTATTATTGACATACATAAAAAAACAGTATAGAAAGTGCCACTAATCCCAAAATGGCAAGGCAGTAACAAATCTCCATGTAACCAAAGTGTTCATCTAAGGACGTGCTTTTTCTGATGCGCTCTAGCAATCATATACTAGGAAATTATATATACTTTGGTTTGAGAGAATAAACGAGGTATGAGGGTGGTATATGATGGAGTTTATGTATAGAAAACATTTGAAACACGAGAGTCAATAAAGTGTTTGCATTCGTATAAAATCACATTTGCACGGCCGTAAGGTCTACAGCGGCTGTTATTCGGCGCTAACGCACGTAGCCACAATACGACTCCAGGTTTGAGCATGGGTCTGTACGGTTTTGAAGACGTAATGCCGGGAAGGACCCCTACTCCTGTCGATAGATGTGATGTTAAGCGTGTTTTTCAGAACACGTAAGATCCATTTAATGTCTTACCCAATGGTAGGCACGCGTTATCACCTGAATGAAGTGATGGAATTCCCCAAGGCTAACCACAAAACACACCCACAGCCACAAAACACCACATAGAATCAGGAATTACAACCTGATTTGTAAAGAATGAGGAAGTGTGACGGATTCTCACAGAAAACGAGATTTAAATGTGACTTTAGCCAAAGCCACGTAGAACAGTTGCGCATAACTTTCCTCCTTGGACTGTTCATCGCATTATAGATAGATGTTTCTAGAAATTATCTGTGTGTCAATTTCCTTTATTTAAGGGTTTCTGCCACATGTTTAGTATCAATAGACAAAACTAATACCTCTGATGCAATAAAGGAAAACCCATGTATATTTACCTACAAAATGTAAACGCATGAAAAAGGTAAATACCTTAATAAAAAAAGGACCCTCTGTATCGTCTTGTAGTTCATTACTCAGTGTCCCAGCATACCAAAATCAAATATTCCTGGCGTAGCCTCGTTCAATTAGTGCATCAAAAATTATGATCCAAAAGACGAATAGAATGAGTTACTCTTTGGACCCAACTAGAAATATGGTCTTTGTTTCAATATATGAAAATGATACGACAAATTTATCAATGGTTATCAAAGTTGGTCTCCATAATGATAATCCTGAAAAGTAAGCATTCAACAGAAGCTTTACGGAAAACATCAGATCTTTTAGTAGAAAAAAGAGTTAATATACATGATAAACCTACGTTGTACATGTATGTAGCTTGGAATAGACAATAAAAGGTGGAAAAAGGTTTTCAAAGTTTTCCATAATAAGCATTCTATATCTCCCTTTTTTATTAATTCTAAAATGTATGCCCCTCCGTAGTCAGATTGGCTAAATAGTATATTGCCCCTTTTGACGTAAAATACAAATGGAATTCCATAGTAGCATTCTATTGTTGAGTGTATCATGAGTTGAACCCATTGTTCTCTGTCCTATAATGAAACCAAAGTGGCTATTTTCTCAAGAATATAGCGGTAGTGTCACTGGTAAGGGCAAGAAAATGTTACCACCATCTAAAAAAAATGTATACATAGTACGACAGTGTACACAAGTCGACTTTGTTTCAATTCAATTCAATTCTTTATTTCCATACCAACATTGCAGACATACAAAAAACTATAATGTTGCCTGAATGGCATTGGTATTTACATCATTAAATTAGAATAAACACATATCATTATTACATACATATATACATGGATATATACATACTACTTATATGACTGATACTACTATATATAGGAACTAGTTGTGAAGTCTTTTTGTTCTGGCTGGGGGGATGGAGATGGTGTTTTTGTTTCTAAGAGTGTTACTCACTCACTCACTCACTCACTCACTCACTCACACACACACACACACACACACAGGCACACACAGGCACACACATACATACACACACACACACACACACACACACACACACACACACACACACACACACACACACACACACACACACACACACACACAGAGAGAGAGAGAGAGAGAGAGAGAGAACTATCGCCGTGAGTGCACGATTGTGTATACCTGTGATGTGAAATGAAGACCTATCGATAGTTACACTATATAGTAAGTACCATGCATGATAATACTAACGAAACATATATGGGTATACAACTCGTGAGTAATTCCTGTCGATTGTGTCAAATATCACTCAATTATGATAAAAAATTGCTCATCGTAACGCTATACAACAGTGAACGATAACCGTATATTATCTCGATTACTTTGATGCCTTGAGACACAATGACATTCTTCGAAATTTTTTTTTATTTTGTTGAAAGATTTTTAGCGAATGTACATATATATTAATCCTGACTATAAACAACATGCACGACCGTGCTATCAAGAGCCGGATGTAGCCCTGCACTGTGCGGACAAATATAGAGTGGTAAACAAAAACGTAATAGGCAACCTTTTTTCGCTCTATCTGTGGCAAGCTTTAGACGAACATCCATTTTACTACGACTCATAGCTTTATTCTGGGGACCCAAAACACCATCGACGCTTTCACCTCATGGTTTATTGTTTTAATCAATCATACGTGACAAACCATGAATACTAGTACCTCCAACAGTCATCACAAGTGGAATCGTCTGCAATAAAATCATTTTATATTTACACCTCTCACATCTCTCTTATAACAGGTGCACTATTTAACTTAATAGTGTAACATACATATTACACCTGGTTTTTAGTTAGTGTGTAGATCATTATGCACCCTAAGTGGCGCTGGCTCTGACAGTCGCCTCACAAACTAAACTGGGTCGAGCTAAGATGTTTGATTTGAACATTGCAAATGCATATATTTACAGCTGCATTATTCACAATAGGCGTTAGTAAAATTATATTAGCCACTAGTACATACGTATACAGAATACCGTGTGTCTATTTCCTTTTTTTATATCAAATACATTTACGCCAGGTTTAGTATTAATCGACAATCAATACTAGCATAGCTGATACAACAAAGTAAAACTCAGTTGTTGGAATATCGTGTACACCCACTTTTGTCCAGAATGCGGGCAAACACATGGAAAGGTGAAAATGTATGAAACGTATGACTGGTGTCGTCTTGTCATCTGTTATTCAGAGCAAAGTTGTCAAAATATGCCCATATCAAAAATACCAGACGCATTGTTGTCATTTCTTCATAACAATAGACCATCCGTCAGTGATACCATCTATGAGCTGTCATATATTATTTCCGTCAGTCAAAAAGAAAAGGAAAAATACGCCAAAGTAATAACTTCAGCTCACAATGCGTTATTAGTTGTTTATGGTTATTGATTTTAATAGAGGAGATGAAAGCTCCACAGACACTTCTAGCTATTTGAGACACCATCCAACTTGAAGATAGAAATGCAGATATTATAGACAATATAGTAAGAACCAACAATCCCAAAAGGGTGAGACATTCACAAAGCTCCATGCATCTAAAGTCTTCAACTAAGGATGTGGCACCTTATTAATGGCCGAACTGGTTTTTGTGATGCGCTCTAGCAATCATACACAATGAGATTATACTTTGGTTTGAGAGAATAAATGGGGTATGAGGGTGGTATGATGGAGTTTATAGGAAAACTTGAAAGGCGAGAGTCACTAACGTGTCTACATTCGTTTAACACCACATCTGCCGTAAGGTCTGCAGCGGCTGTTATTCGGCACTAACTCAGGCAACCTCAATAATACGGCCCCAGGTTTGAGCATGGGACTGTACGGTTTTGAACCTGTAATGCCGGGAAGGACCCCCTACTCCTGTCGATAGATGTGACGGAGTATGTTCTTAAACGTGTTTTTCAAAACACGTAAGATCCATTTAATGTCTTATCCAAGGGTAGGTACGCGATATATATTATTATCACCTGAATGAAGTGATGGAATTCCGCAAGGCTAACGCTATCAACATTACACCGTTTACCACAAACACTTGATATACTCAGGAGTTACACACTTTCCTCCTATGACTGTTCCTTGCTTTATAGCTAGATGCTTTTAGAAATTCTATAAGCCAGCGCTGCTGATCTGTATATCAATTTCCTTTATCACAGGGTTTCTGCCACGTGTTTGGTAGTTTAGTATTTAGCATAAGTAATGGAAAAAACTGATATGTCTAATGCAATAAAGGAAAACCCACCCATTTGTTGGCATGACGTGCACGCCTGTACATACAATGTAAACACGCAAAATGTGAATAACTTATGTAGATGCTTAAATAACTCCCTGTTAGGATTATATCGTCAATAAGAAGCGCCTTTTCAATGATACCATCTATGAAACGTATGATTGGTGTTGTCCTGTAGCACGTTATTTAGTGTCCCAACATGCCAAAATCAAATATTACTGGCGTAGTCTTGTTTTTATTTGTGCCTAAAAACGTTATGATCTAAAAGACAAATATCATGAGTTACTCTTCATTTTTGGACCGAACTTTAAAACTAGTAATATGGTCCTCTTTAAACAATGGAAATGGTATGACAAGTTTATCGATGGCTATCAGAGTTGTCCCAATAATGATACTGTAATTCACTTTATCTTCACGGTAGCAAAATCGCCGTGAGTGCACGATTGTGTATATCCGTGAAGTAGTGATGTAAGTACCATACAGCTAATACTAACGAAACATATATGAGTATGCAACTTGTGACAACTTCTTGTCGAATGTGTCGAAAGTCACTCAATTGAAATTATGGTAAAAGTTGCTAATCGTGACGTAATACAACAATGAACTGTGTATCATCTCGATAATTGTAATACCTTGAGGCACACTGACATCCTTCG
>NW_017802947.1:98299-128549 GCF_001625305.1 Branchiostoma belcheri
AATGCAATAAAGGAAAACCCACCCATTTGTTGGCATGACGTGCACGCCTGTACATACAATGTAAACACGCAAAATGTGAATAACTTATGTAGATGCTTAAATAACTCCCTGTTAGGATTATATCGTCAATAAGAAGCGCCTTTTCAATGATACCATCTATGAAACGTATGATTGGTGTTGTCCTGTAGCACGTTATTTAGTGTCCCAACATGTCAAATATTACTGGCGTAGTCTTGTTTTTATTTGTGCCTAAAAACGTTATGATCTAAAAGACAAATATCATGAGTTACTCTTCATTTTTGGACCGAACTTTAAAACTAGTAATATGGTCTTCTTTAAACAATGGAAATGGTATGACAAGTTTATCGATGGCTATCAGAGTTGTCCCAATAATGATACTGTAATTCACTTTATCTTCACGGTAGCAAAATTTCACGGTCTGAGAAAAAGAAAGTCTGGGAATTATTTGTTAACTGTAATGATAAGTCCACGGTATAATTGTGAAGTGGTAGTGAAAACAGTGAACCTAAAAGTACCGTGAAAAAAATAGGAAAAATCTTGAGAAGTGGCCACTCAACACACACACACACACACACACACACACACACACACACACACACACACAACTATCGCCGTGAGTGCACGATTGTGTATATCCGTGAAGTAGTGATGTAAGTACCATACAGCTAATACTAACGAAACATATATGAGTATGCAACTTGTGACAACTTCATGTCGAATGTGTCGAAAGTCACTCAATTGAAATTATGGTAAAAGTTGCTAATCGTGACGTAATACAACAATGAACTGTGTATCATCTCGATAATTGTAATACCTTGAGGCACACTGACATCCTTCGAACGTTTTTTAATTTTGTTGAACGATTTTCAGCGAATGTATAGATATATATTAATCCTGACTATAAACAACATGCACGACTCGGAGTCAGTGCTATGAAATGCCGGTGCGGACGAATATAGAATGGTAAACAAAAACGTACTCACTAGGCATCCTGTCTTCACTCTATCTGCGGCAAGCCTCATAGCTTCATACCGGGGACCCAGAACACCATCGACACCTCGTGGTTTATTGTTTCAATCAGTTAAACATGACAAACCATGGATACCTTCAAGTGGAATCGTCTGCATTGAAATAATTGCATGTTTACACCTTCTTGTAAAAGGTGCACGTATACAGATGTTAAACTCTATAGTGTAACATACAAATTAGACCGGGTTTTAGTTGAAGACTGTGTAAAGCGTTCTGTAGTTGGGATACCACTCTACGTTACGCTGGCTCGGACAACCCTTGGCTGTGTGTCTATTCCTTTATTTTAGTTTAAAGAGATTTACGTCAAATTTAGTACCAATCTACAGCCAATACTAGCATATCTGATACAATAAAGGAAAACCCAATTGTTGGAATATGGTGTACACCTATCTGTGTCCAGAATGTGGCCAAACACATGGAAAGGTGAAGCATGTTCACTGTTCGCTGTCCTCTAATGAAGCCACGTATATGAAACATACACAAATCATCATCATCATCATCATATACATAGGTCATCCAACGGAATGCATTTTACCACTATGGTACATAGTCAACAACTTGCGATTTTCTCAATAATGTACTGAAAGTCTCTATACGTAGTAAGACAGCGTACACAAGTCGATTTTCTTTCTCACACTCACTCACTAACTCAACACACACACAGACACACACGTACGCACGCACACACACACACACACACACACACACACACACACACACACACACACACACCAAAGCTATCGCCGTGACTGCACGGTTGTGTATACCCGTGAAGTAGTGGTGTAAGTACCATGCATGTTGATACTAACGAAACATATTTAACCCTTGTCCTGCTGGCATTCCTGGCACAATATTTTTCAATAATTTCATGTCTTAATTAGATCATAAGAAACCCAAATTTTTTTGCCCTGCAGTGGCATAGTTACTTCCGCATTTGTTGCGTTTCGCTGCGGTGTGATGCGTTGCACGAGAAATACCCCCAAATCGTACCTATACAGGGTGTCATATAGATGGTACTGTATGTTCCACGCGACATATGTTGCGCACAGCAGGACAAGGGCATGCAACTTAATTGTGACAACTTCCTGTCGAGTGTGCCACCTTGAAATTATAATAATCTCAAGAATGTAGTGAAAGTGTCAATGGTAAGGTCAGGAAAATGTTACCGCCATCTCATTGTATACATAGTCCTTACATACAAGCTTAAGTGGAATTTGTTTTTCACACACACACACACACACACTCACTCACTCGCTCGTTCACTCATTCACTCACTTGCACACAGACACACAGACTTACGAACGCATGCACCCCCCCCACACCCACACTGCACACACACACTGCAGACACACACACACATACATCAAAACTAACATAAATATAAAGAGGGGAGACAAATAAGGCTATGATTTAATGTTTTGTGTTTTATTTTTATGCAGTGATACATTTCATTCGTTTAATATGACTGTGATACTGGCTGTATATATGTGTCGTTCCTCTGAATCAGAACCATTCGTACAATATTGATGATTGAAAACTTTTATTAAGTTGTTTCAGTGAGAAATGTGTGTTATAATTCTGCGTAATACCGACATCATTTCTTGTTTAACAAGGTTTATGATGTCAAAATATGCAAAGTAAGGATCTTGTTTTTTGGAACGCATTGTTTTTTTCGCCCTGTTGTATTGGAATTGGAGTCTGCGAAGGATGTCATCCATAAACTTTACTTGTTGTGGCCTAACAAAACATACATGTATATGAGTATGCAACGTGTGAGAAATTCCTGTCGAGTGTGTCGAAAATCACTCAATTATGAAAAAAATTGCTAATCGTAACGTAATACAACGTTTTTCCTTTTGTTGAACGATTTTCAGCGAATGTATATATCTACATATATCTCTATATATTTATCCTGACTATAAACAACATGCACGAGCAGCTATGCCGGATGTAGCTCGCCACTGTGCGGACAAATATAGAATGGTAAACAAAAACGCAATAGCCAACGTTTCTTCACTCTATCTGCGAAAAGACTTGGACGAACATTCATTTTACTAATCATTTACTTTAGATAAATTATACATGAGAAACCATGAATAAACAAGAATTATAGGTAATATATAGAAAGCCTTGGCTGTGTTTCTATTACTAAATTTTATTTTAAAGAGATTTATGTTTACTAAAATTCATATTACCCACTAGTATATACGTATACAGAATACTGTGACTGTGTGTCTATTCTATTCTAGAGACATTTACGCCAGGTATAGTATCAATCGACAATCAATACTATAATATCGGATACAATAAAGAAAAATTCAATTGTTGGGATATCGTGTACACCCACCTGTGTCTAGAATGTGCACACATGGAGCACGTCGGCAGAACGTACTGCACCTGCGCGAAACCAGTAGTGTATTGTTGTATGTCTCATATAATGCCGTATTCGAGCATATCCCGTTTGACATCCCGACTGTAGTTTCCAAATGTTGTGTCGAAAAAAACATCGTTTGCAATGGGATAAATTTTGTTCCAACGTTGATCAAAAATTGAAGTAAAAATCAGGGTTTTTACGATTTCTGCCGGCGTGCTCACACCATCCTTCACCTTTCGAGGAAGGTGAAGAATGGTCACATGATCGCCTAAGCGCGCAGGTGTTTTCAATGATAGCATCTATGAAACGTATGACTGGCGTCGTCTTGTCATCTGTTATTCACAGCGAAGTTGTCAAAATATGCCAAAATCAATACTTCCAGACCTAGTGTTGTTTTTTCGCATAAAAATAGACTCCAACCGTCAGTGATACCATCTATGAGCTGTTATATTAACATCTCATTGTTGTCATTAATAAGATAAAAGGTTGCAAAAACACGCCAAAGTAATAACTGCAGCTCACACAGCGTTATTAATTGTTTATGGTTATTGATTCTAATAGCGGAGACGCAATATTCTCTTTACTAAGGCACCATCCAAGATATATTGCCAAAATATAAATACAGTCATCAAAAGAAATGCGTTAGGAAATTATTGCCCAAACTAGACACCGCTTTTGTTGCCTTGCTTGTTTTAGTTGCCTTTTACACAGTTAAATGTTCAATTACATTTTCACCGCTGCTTCTTTTGTAGTATTTTTAAAGAAATATATTTAACTGATACGAGGCAGCTACAAAGTAGTGATGATAAAAGGTAGGCAAATCAAAGACAAAATGTCGGCAATACGTGGGTTTTTGTTTACTGACAACAGAGGAGAACGTGCGATGTGACAGACACCTGCGCAGACCAGTTGGGATATTGCCACAAGTTGGGAAGTCACGGATTGGTAGAGAGGTGATCTCGTGATGCTCCGAAAATACGGACCAATGGGAGCAGCTCAAGTTTGAGGCAACAAAACGGTCCGTACCTGACACGCTGGCGTATTTCGACGTCGTCTCTCGACGACTTTAGATCGTGTTCTTTGAACTGTGAGAAGAGAAGTTGGGGCGCCGCGGTACTGACACTGGTTCAGAACGCCGCCCCCAAGTTTCATCTAGTTTCACGACATTCTTGAAGACACAACATACGGTAAGAAATGTGCTCACTCACTGTAGCTTACAAAGTGTCGTTTCCAGTGTCATTGAAACTTCCAAATTTTGTTTTTATATTTATCACAGAGTTGTGTGGTTCATAATCGATCAAATAATTAATGCAAAACGTTTTATGCACATTAACTTCATCCAATCCAGCTTCATGTTATCACTGATAGCTTTTCTGCTCTCACAGTGACACCAGAAACATGAAGTGGACGGTGTTGGTCTCGGCTCTTCTGCTGTGCGTCTCGATCGGTGGGACAAATGCACAAGGTGGGTGTAGATTGTAAGTTAATGATTTCTGTGTGAAACATGCGTTTGACGGCCCAAAGTTATAATAACTTGCACGGCATAATCAAACACGTCTATTTTGTGGAGAGGCACAGAAAAAAAATGGTCAGGCTAGTCATGCTTTGACAAATTAAAAAACTAATTTCGACTAGCATGGTGGCAACTTTGCCTAACATCAAGATTCTAGCAATACTTGAAGTTGCCCAGTAAAGGCAAGACACCAAAGACGTTGATTAGTAAACAACCCGGGTAACCGTCAGTGCAGCAATTGAACCTGTGGCCAAGCTCGAGCTCGTCGCCCTAAGAACACAAGCGAAAACACACAAGAACAACCCCTACAAGAATTGGCCATGAAGCCACCTAAAAGCCATCCAAGCCAGGGAGACGATGCCGACCAAAAACCAGCCATGCAGTCGTCCAGGAATTGACCCGGGAGCCACGGAGGAATAGCGCAGGGAGCCGCCAAGGGATAGGCCAGGGAGTCGCCCAAGAATAAGCATGCGAGCCGCCCTGGATTAGGCCAGGGAGCCGCCTAGGAATAGACCAGGGAGTCGCACAGGAATAGGCCAGGGAGTCATCCAGGAAAAGGCCAGAGAGTCACCCAGGAGTAGGCCGGGGTGCCGCCCAAAAATAGACCAGGGAGTCCCCAAGGAATAAGCCAGGGAGCCGCCCAGGAATAGGCCAAGGAGCCACCCAGGAATTGCCAGGGAGCCGCCCAGGAATAAGCCAGGGAGCCGCCAAGGAATAGGCCAGGGAGTCACCCAGGAATAGGCCGGGGAGACGCCCAGAAGTAGGCCGGGGAGCCGTCCAGGAAAAGGTCGGGGAGTCACCCAGGAATAGGCCGGGGAGCCGCCCAGGAGTAGGCCGGGGAGCCGCCCAGGAATAGGCCGGGGAGCCGTCCAGGAAAAGGTCTGGGAGTCGCCCAGGAGTAGGCCGGGGAGCCGCACAGGAATTGCCCGGGGAGCCGCCCAGGAATAAGCCAGGGAGCGGCCGGGAATAGGCCAGGGAGCCGCCCAGGAATAGCCAGAGAGCCGCTCAGGAATAGGCCGGGGAACCGCCCAGGAATAAGCCAGGGAGCCGCCCTGAAATATGCCAGGGAGCCGCCAAGGAATAGGCCAGGGAGTCGCCCAGAAATAGGCCAGGGAACCGCCCAGAAATAGGCCAGGGAGCCGCCCAGGAAAAGGTCGGGGAGCCGTCCAAGATTAGGCTGGGGAGCCGCCCTGGAATAGGCCGGGGAGCTACCCAGGAATAGGCCGGGGAGCCGCCCAGGAATAGGCCGGGGAGCTACTCAGGAATAGACCGGGGAGCCGCCCAGGAAAAGGTCGGGGAGCCGCCCTGGAATAGGCCGGGGAGCCGCCCAGGAATAGGCCGGGGAGCCTCCCAGGTATAGGCCGGGGAGCCGCCCAGGAAAAGGTCGGGGAGCCGCCCTGGAATAGGCCGGGGAGCTACTCAGGAATAGGCCGGGGAGCCGCCCAGAAATAGGCCCGGGTGAGCAGCCGCCCACGGAATCAATCAGCCGGGAGCCAGGCCAGGTAAAGAGCAGCCCAGTAATATGAATCAGAGCCGACCAGGATTAGGCCAGGTAAAGTGCTACATAGGAATAGGAAAGAGAGCCTCCCGGTATTAGGCCAGGAAGCCGTCCAGGAATAGGCGAGGGAGCCGCCTAGGATTAGGCCAGAGAGCCGCCTAGGATTAGTCCAGGGAGTCGCCCAGGAATATGCCAGGGAGCCGACAAAGACATTGTCGAGGGAGCCGCGCAGGTAGTGCCCAGGGAGCCGACCATAAGCCAGGCAACCCAACCCAGGAACCGCGCCGCACAGGGATAGGTCGGGGAAACGGCGGCCCGGGATTTGGCATTGGCTCCGCTAAGGATTGGACCAGGAATTGCCCAGGAGTCGCGCCGCCCAGGAGCAGATCCGACCAGAAGTAGGCCGGGGAGCCGCCCAGGAGTCAAGCAGAACTACCCTGAACGAAGAAATGAGAAAATTGCGTCACATTCGGCAATCCCTAGTTATATTCACACTAGAAGGGAGTAAGCCGAAGCGCAGTCTGAATACTCGGGGCTGTTTGGGAAACATTTTTGTGTTTATTGTTTTGAAAGCGGCGATAACGGAACTAGGGGTGATGTGTGCAATAGTTATCGGTCTGGAACTTTCCCAGGTTTCATGCCAAAGTAAAAATGATACATCCCGTTTCTTTCATAAAATTTACAGAGTGTCAACAACAATTAAGCCGTCAATGACCATGGTGAACCAAGCAAACATCTAGATTGTGATATTGGTGTTTGCGAATTGAATGCATGTTTAGTTTTCCCCTTATATTTCTTTGCATAACCATAAATTATGAAGATATATCAGTGACTATGTAAGCTAGTAGCAGAATGGGGGTTGAATTGAACTCCCATGCCTCATGCACTTAAGCAATGCTCCCTCCTCAAGCCAAGTCACGAGTACTGTGAAATGAAAATCTCACTGGTCGTGTTTTTGTTTTGCTCGGATGATGATGATGGCAGAAATAGAAGATGGTCGTGGTGATCAGCAAACCTCTAGCGAGTGAAATCAGTATTTTAAAAAGCATTGTGGGTTTACATAATAAATCGGAGGTGCAACGGAGAGCCGGATACGTACCTTTGCACAAATTTAAGACACCTCAACACAACGAAATAACCAAGGAGTTTCCCTTGCCTACTGCAGCTGCCCCCTCCCGCGCTAGGCTATACGTGTAATGTGCCGTTCCTGTGTGAGTTGAATCCATGTTCTTGTGAAAACAGAGGTGATCTGTTTTAGAACATTTTTGTGATTGGTGAGATACATGACATTGTTCAGGACGCATTTTGGACATTACTTATTTCACTATTCTTCGGACCACAAATTTCACATCAACACCATATGCTTCATTTGACTTGAATTGTTTATGAACCAGCTGGCTGGTCTTCATGTTCAAATGCATCATTTACAAGTTTTGTCCATCTTCACGAGGGATGTCCTTTATTTGCTTACTTTATCAACAATCTGAAGCAATTAATAGTTCATTTACATGTCCAGCTTTGCACTACTCTATTTGCAGGAACATCTAGTGACGTATCTGTGCATCTTTTTTCCTGATGGAATCTTCAACAATTCATCATGATATAGATGGTGTAATTATCATGTGATTTACTTGCCTCATATTACAAAATGAGCAAGATATTTGAGTCATAATTACTTTCATAAACATGGGGGTATTGCTTCGGGCGTGTCTGTTTGTGTGTTTCCTCTTTGTGGTCAACATAGCATAAGAATGTCAAAATGGGTTGTGATGATATTTGCTATGTATGTAGGTTTTCGGAAGACAGGTCAAGGTAGATTTGGGGCCTCCTGACGAATTTTCTTGGTATATATTAAAGCAGAACTCCCAGTCTTTACATCTTTAGTGTTTCTCCTGGATGTGCTATAGTTTTGATTTATTGGTGCCATACAGTATTCTAGAACAGATAGCTAGACCCTCAATTAAAATATATCTTGTTGGTCACTGTAAATTTGCAATATCACTAGTTTTGTTGTTTGATTGTCATCCTTTATGCCGTATCAAAAGGAGAAATCTTAGAAAATCTGTTACATCATTCTGCAGTTCTGCAGTTCAATTCGACAATTGTATGCCATTTATTCATACAATCAACCTAATGGAGCAAGGTTAAAGTTCCTTCTTGTGTCCACTTTTACCGGGGTCGTTTTATGTTCAGTCTTGATTAGTTCGGTATGTAATTTACAGGGACATGACATCGGTTCTTTTTTGCAGTGAAATCTTTTGTGGTCTTGCCCGATGGAAACTTCAGTTTGCAAAACTTTACACCGAGATCAGTGGCCTTTTTAGTTTTCAGTTTTCTTGAAGTTAAACATAAAAACATCACTAACCAACTCGTTGCATATATCCAATCTATATCCAAAATTTGTCTCTGTAATATCCGCCCAATGCACATCAATGTTCCCGGGTTTCGGTTAAAATTCGCTCTGACATTGTCTTGTTCCTTCACGAGTCATAGTTTATAGAGAAAAACGTCGTCAACTCTTTAGACGGAGGAGAAAGCACAGTTGGCAGCTGTTTGGGAAACATTTTGTTGTGCTTATTGTTTTGAAAGCAGCGATAACGGAACAAGGAGTGATGTACATATACGTTATCGGTCTGGAAGTTTCCCAGGTTTTATATTACCTCGTATGCTCAAGCAGAAAATGATATGATATCCCGTTTCTTTCATAAAATTTTCAGAGTCAAAAACAATTAAGCCGTCGATCAGCATGGTGAACCTAGCAAACATCTAGATGTGATATTGTTGTTTGCGATTGCATGCATGTTTAGTTCCCCCCTTATTTTTCTTTGTATACCCATATGAAGATATATCAGCGATTATGTAAGTCAGTAGCAGAATGGGGGTTGAATGGAACTCCCCATGCCTCATGAACTTAAGCAATGCTCCCTCCTCAAGCCAAGTCTCGGGCATAGAAGTAGAACTACATCAAGTGATTAAATGAAAATCTCATTGGTCACAAGAAGGAGTTTCCCTTGCCTACTGCAGCAGCCTCCCTTCCGCACTAGGTTATACTTGCAATATGCCGTTCCTGTGTGAGTTGAATCCATGTTCTTGTGAAAACAGAGGTGATCTGTTTTAGAACATTTCTGTGATTGGTAATCATAAGGTGAGATGCATGACATTGTTATGGACGTATTATGGAAGTAATATTATTTGTATCGCAAATGTCAAATCAACATCATATGCTTCATTTGATTTTGAATTGTTTATGGACTTTCTGGTCTTCCCAAACATGTTTATGTGCATCATTTACAAGCTTTGTCCATCTTCACGAACTATCTGAAGCAAGGAGTAGTTCATTTGTTTTTCCACCTTTGCACTGATATATTTGTAGGAACATCTAGTCGTTTGATTTTTTTCTTGCTAACACATATCTGTGTTTCTGTTTGACAATACAATATTTTTAGGTCTTCTTGTCGTTTTACTTGAGAGAATCTTCAACAGTCCATTATGTGTATAAGTATGTGATATATTTGCATCATGTTTAACAAACACCGTGAACAAGATAACGTTATTGTGTCAATATTTAAGTCTTAAATAGGTATTTGTTATTGCTTTCATAAACATTGGGGTATTGCTTTTGTCGTGTCTGTATGGGTGTATTTTCTCTGTGGACAGCGTAACATTAGAAGGTCTGAAATGGGTTGTGAGGATATTTGTTGTGGGGGCCTCCTGACAACTTTTTGTTCGCACCACAGCAAAACTCCCGGTCTTTGCATTCCTAAGCGCTTCTCCTGGACGTGGTATAGTTTTGATTTATTGGTGACATAAAGTTTTATTTGAACCGGCCATCGATACAAACATATCATTTCAACCTTATTTTCATAAGAAATTAAACAAAACGAAACAAAAAATTTACAAAAGCTCTACACATCTTATGGTGTAACTGTATGAGTAGCTTGTTTACATTTTCAGGAAATAATTCCTATTGTTGAGTACTAGTGTGTTAAACACTGTCAGTTGTTTTCATTATACACCGACACCTGTTTTTTCTTACTTTGATCGTCAGGCTTTGTGTCGTTTTAAAAGGGATAATCTTAAAATATATCTTGCACCATTTTCCAGTTCAATTGCATTTTATTTATTTATACGATCAACAGATGGAGCAAAGGAAAGTTCATTCTTGTGCCCATGTGTTTTACTGGTGTCGTCTTATGTACAGGTTTGGTTTGTTCGGTATATGTAATTGAAAGGGACATGACATCGGTTCTTTTTTGCGTATGATTTTCCAGTAGACTTCTTTTCATATTATCTTATGTTATCTTATGAAGATTTACCACCTTTATTGTGGAAGGATTGAAATAACAGGTGAATATCACCTCTTCAAGATGTCAAACCTGTGACCAGACTGTAAGGTTTGGACCACTCATACCGGGAAGGTCCTATATTCTTTCGACAAGCGTGGTGGGTTCTTTAACGTGTGTGGGGTGTGGCTCTCCCAAACATTTTGGACATCATATCACTGTTCTTTGAATTGCAAATTTCACATCGACACCATATGCTTAATCAGACTTGAATTATTTATGAACTTCTGGTCTTCTAAAACATGTTCATTTGCATCATTTACAAGGTTTGTCCATCTTCACGAAGAATGCCATTTATTTGCCTACTTTATCAATAATTTGAAACAAGGAATAGTTAATTTGCAAGTTCTACTTTGCACTGTTTTATTAGCAGGAACATCTAGTCGTTTGATTTTCTTGATTTGCCAATGGAATGCATTTCTATCATATAATGTAATCGTTATTCCTTGTGTCCAAGATGTTTACTGGTCTTCTCATGTAGGGTATAGGTATGTTTTTACCTCCGTGAAAATGGCGGTATCGTTTGGTTGTGTCTGTCTGTGTGTGTGTGTGTAAGTAAGTATCTTTGGATGTTTGCGTTGAGCATAACTTTAGGAGGTTTCGAAGGATTGTGATTTTGTTCTGTGGGTTCGTCTTGCGAAGAAGTCAAGGATGATTTTGGACCTCCTGGCTCATGCGCTCGTGGATTTTCTTGTTACCGCAGCAGTATCTGAACATGCCATGATCCTGAACTTTGTATTGCAGCCAAGATAGCTTTTAATGTTAAAGGCAAATGGTGAGGGCTGTGTTCCCCTAGCAGCTTGTTCTGCAACTCACTCACCTCTGCAACTGCAGGGGTGTTATCGTTGAAATATTTTAAAACGCATATGCCAAGAAAAGAAGGACAGATTTTCAGGTTTTGGGGCATCCAGGTAGTTTAGACAGAGGTGTGTAAAATGACATGCTTAACATCGCATGTTGAAGTAATTGATAAAATAGACGCTTGTCATTGGTTTTCAGCTGTCGTTATAACTATGTGTAATCTTTTGTATTTCAATCAAATGGTATTTCTTGAAAAGCCAGTACATAGGCAATTGGGTGTGTTTGCGCCATCGGGGTTTATAAAAAACGTATCCTCAAGATTTTCATCATGTCTACATATAGTTCCTACATAGATGAAATGTTGATGCAGTAGTAGTATAACACCGTCCCGACGTCACCGTAAATTGATTATTTTGGTAATTTCTGGCTCGTTTCAGGCTCAAAGATATTTTCTTGGCCCACAAGCTCGGATGGCTTAAAATTTCTCATGGAGGTGTCTATCTAGGATATGTTCACAGCACTTCATCAACAGTCCTCGCCTACAGCCCTACACTACTTCAAATGTTTTTCTTTTTTTCTTTGGGGGTCTATCTTTAGACCATCAATGTATATTTTATATCATATCAAAGCCAAATGACCTGGACTTTGGTTTGGGGGTAGCTTTCTCACTAGAAATGGGGGAGGGGTAATTAAGTTACAGAGTAAGTCAATTTTTCATTAAGGTGTCCTGGAAAAGTCCATCCTTGCATGGTGGTTCAAGTTCAGAAAATTCAATTTTGGAGTCGGGTGATGTTGGGATAGTCCATTTGTCAAATGCTATAGTTCTACAAAAGATTGATATTGAACAGTCCATTTTTGCATTGGGGGAAATATGTATTTGGTCGCAAATGTGGCCTTTCTAGTTTGCATTTTATTAGCAATTGCAATTTTTTAACGTATTTGACTCTATTATTTGAGTTGTTTCTTCGGTGTGGTATATAGGTGTATGGATGTTAACTACATTTGCAGATGCATTGGCAAGATCTAGACAAACATTTCTGCTTTCTTTGCTAAAACCTGCACACGTGAATCTGCATGATGGCATCGTGGTTTAGGTCTTCTTGGTTGCAACCCTGAGTTATGTTCCTGTCAGATAGAGGTGCTGGGTATCCGACATTGTCTCGAGACAACTTTAAAGAAAGGTGTGTGGATGTTCACTACATTTGCAGATACATTGAGCAGAACATTGAGCTGTTGTGCAGAACAGGAGCTTAAGTTGTGTTGTCTGTCCTTGGGGCTGGGAGTACCAAGTCAAGTACCTGAGAGATCTACCCATAGATCCCCCCCCTCCCTGTTGAGAGTGGGGTTGTACATTCTTTCATATATGGCCTCTTTAACACCCCGTTCCCACCAGAGTGTTTCGCGGTCTATTACATATCCGTAGACTCGAGTTTGAAGGAGTGACCCTGGTTGTGTTGTAGGTGGTGGAAAATGGCTGAGGAGTAGCCGTTAGCACTAGGTCTGCAATGTTCCTTGTACCTAAGCGGCCGACAGGTCTCTCCAATGTAGGTGTTGTTACAATTAGGCTCCTCATATTTGAGTCTGTAAATAACCTTGGTACCTTTGTGGGGTCGGTCCTTGGGATGTACCAGTCTTTGTCTGAGTTTTGAGTGAGGTTTAAGTTGGTGGCTATGTTGAAGTTTGGGAAGATCCGTTGGAGTTTCTCGGATACTCCTTGAACATACGGAATGGTGATGTTGACATTGTTTTTTCTGGTCAAAGGTTTGCACTTCTGTGTTTTGTTTGACTGATCCGAAGGTTTGAGAGCTTTGTTGAAAGTCCAGTTTTGGTAGCCACACTTAGCCAGGGAACCCCGGAGGTGTCTATGTTCGTCAGCTTTGGCTCGGTCTGAAGTGATAATGTTGTCTGCACGATGGAAGAGAGTTTTGATCACCGCTAGTTTGTGTTCGAAAGGGTGATGGGAATCAAAGGCCAGGTATTGATCAGTTTGTTTGTTTGTTTTTTTGCACAACAGCAATAGAAATTATACATAATACACTAATAATAAATAAAACAGGTGCAGGAGGAGGGAAAAAAGCTTATTTAGCTTATGCTAAGCCCTCCTCCTCTATACTAACCAAAACTAAACATATGTGAATTGAAATAATACATACATAAGGAATTGTTATCAAAATAATTCAAACATGGGCAAAATGATACAATAACAATAATGAAATAATAGTATACATAAATTGAGATGAAATGAAATTGATATGAAATAATACATACAAGGAATTGTTAGCAAAATAATTCAAACATATGCAAAATCAGTGTGGGTCGGTTTCCTGTAAACTTCAAAACGAAGCTAGGTTATACCGGTTATACCAGCTATACTGATACAGATATAGGAGGTTGCCATCTTCCTCTACGATAGTTCTGGTTTACAGGAAAGGGGGTGTGTTGTAATGACTTGGCTCCTGTGTGAACTTGATGTTGTCATATCTGGTTACTGTGGTAAAAGAAATCAACAGCTACCCTCTTTTTTAATCTGCACCAAGTGCCATCTACATATCGAACCCAGTTAGCTGGGGAGTGTCATTGAAAGTGCTGAGGGCTTTGTTTTCAAACTTCTCCACGTACAGGTTTACAACGATTGGTGAAACTGGTGATCCCATCGCACAGCCGTGCATTTGTTGGTAGAACTGTCCTTTGTAGGTGAAATACGTACATACTAGGCAGAGTTCTAGTAATTCACATACACATTCACATACTTGGTCAACGGATAGATTGCTTCTATCTGCAAGTGTATCCTCGTCTTCCAAGGCTTCTTTGACTACTGACACTGCTTCCTTAGGTGGTATATGGAGGTGAAGAGTGAGCACACATCATACGATCTTCACAAAATCTGCACTATTCTGTACATGATGCTGAGATTTCCCCACTAGTGTCCCCAAAATCTTGGCTAGAAATCCTGCAAACTCGTAGGTGACAGAGCCTATACTGGAGACATGGGTCGTAGAGGGAACACCCTGTTTGTGGATTTTGGGAAGGCCGTGGAATTTAGGGGGTTGCTCCGTGGTGGGATTAAGTTTTAGATAGGTAGCAAGATCCAGAATTCCTCCTGTTTCCAATTTCTTGAGAGTGGCACTGATTTTGCCTTTAAACCTGTTAGTGGGGTCCTTATTCAAGGGCATGTAGGTGTCTTTGCCCCCTAAGAGGTCCTGCACCTTCCTGTCGTAATGCTTCCTGTCTAGATCCTTGGGGGACATCGCAAGTTACATTTTTCTGTGAAGAAATGAAGTATCCACTGGATACATATGCAGCTTTCAATTTCTGAAAGGTAGTCTGAAGGTAGTCTGAAAGCTAGTCAATGGTAGAATCTTTAAAACCATAAGTCTTTAATTTATCAAGAAGTATACTGTGGTCAAACGTATCGAACGCCTTAGATAAATCGAGAAATATTCCGACGGTGAACTCATTATTCTCCAGTGTCTGATAACCGAACGAAATTCCTGCAATTGTGAGGCCCGCCGGCACTATTGAAGAACTACATCAATGTACTGGGCCATGTACTGGGCCAGCCCCGACTTGAGGCTGTTGACTGTAGGTTCCCTGTAGGTTGAGCGACTATGTGATGTGGTAGGAGTTCCATTCTGGAATTGTATATAAGGGGGTGACCTCTTGTTGAATATGTGTGTTTGGTGTAGTGCTGTGAGGGTATGGCGAGTATAGGTTGTGAATGTACCAGTCGTGCCTGTTTCCTTCTCTGTTGTAAGGTAGGCCAGCCGAGTTGGTTTTGTAGCTGAGAGACACTTGTAGAGTTCCTGTAGTCATTAAAGACATATTTTTTTATTTATTTATTTCGAAACCTTTTAGCCCTGCAGGGCTAGTCTTCCAAGGCTCAAATACATGGAATACAGGCACATCGTTACATAATTATATACATAGGAAATAGTGCATAAGATACAGTGCAATCGTTTAAAAAGACAAAAATACATCAAACATCTAAAGGAACGCATAAATGAATATTAACAATTTAAAACTAGAGGTCGGCTTCATGTGACACTGTTTACTATGGCTTTCTTAAACTTGAGAAGGTTACTCAGTGTCTTGACATGATAAGGTAGGTCGTTCCACAACGATATAGCACGATACAGGAATGAGCGCTTCTTACTGTTCGTCTTAGGTTTGGGTAATCTAAAGTTGTACTGTGCAGCAGATCTGGTATTGTGAATGTGAGATACATGAACAGGCACAAGGGAGTTGTATATATACTGTGGTTCATGACTAGTGACAATCTTAAAGAACATAACCAGTGTGCTAGAGGAGAATCTCTCACTCACAGTCAGCCAACCAAGATCAATATGCATCTGCCTGGTAGGTGTATCAGGAGCACATTTCAATAATAATCTACAAGCCCTATTCTGAACTACTTGCAGTTTGCGCATGTTAGAGACTGACATGCTAGCTAAAACTGGTGCGCAATACTGTACCACTGACAAAACCAGTGCACAAACAACAACCTTACAAACTGCGAGTATATCTGACAGCTCTTCTTTGCACAGATTCAATCTTATCTTCTAGAACATTGCAACTGGCGTATCTGTGGATCCAATATCAATGATGCGCATTCTAGCTTGGGTCTAACTAAAGATGTATAAGCTTTGGCCCTTACCTCCTTACTTGCCCCCCCCCCCAAATGTTCGGACGAAGAGACCCTAGTGTACTGTTGCCCCTGGCCTGTTGATCTGAGATGGCTACTTGTGGTCCTGTGATAGATAGGATCCCCAGGTATGGATGTTGGGTACTGACCTCTAGAGATTCTGCGAACATTGTGATGATCGTTAGATTTGTGCACATGGAGAATACAACATTTCTTAACATTAAACCTTAGTTGCCAAGTGTTAGACCATGCACAAATGGTGTAATTCGATTCTGTTTAGTTTGTATGGCTCGGTATATTAGAAATTCACCCGCAAACAGACGAGGTTATTGTGTGATACCCTGGTCTATATCGTTAATGTATAGCACGAAGAGGATGGGACCGAGGGCGGTACCCGTGGGACACCTGATTTAACCCCATTTGGTCTTGATGACTCCCCTTCAACCATGACCTGTTGCTGTCTGTTCGGTAACCAGTTCTTAATCCATCTAAAAGTCCTACCCCTTATTCCATAGTTATCTAATTTATTTAGTAGTTGTCGGTGCGGCACACTAGCAAAGGCTTTAGAAAAATCTAAACTGACTAAGTCAATCTGTTTACCACAGTGACTATCGAACCAAGATGTTAGGCCATGCAGTGTACATATCAGTTGAGTATCTCATGAGTGTTTTGTTCGGAAGCCGTGTTGAGTAGGTAATATAATAGTATTGTCTGCTTATCTAGGTGCTTTAGTGTTGATGAAAAAGTAATGTGCTCGAGGACCTTACAGCAAACAGTAAAGGGACTCAGGCCTTTAATTTGTAGGGTCGCTTCTATCCCCTTTCTTGTGAATGGGGTGTATATAGGCACTACGCCAGTCAGCCGGGACCTCACCCTTTTAAAGAGATTGGTTGAATATAAAACACAACGTAGGGCTAATTTCCACTGCTTATTCTTTTAGGATTCTACAGGGGATCAGGTCGGGACCGGATGCTTTGCGTGGATTGATGGCCTCTAATAATTTCTGTACTCCCTCTTTAGTCACTGTTACTTCGGGCTTATCCTCATGGAATGTTGGTGGTATTTTCCACTGTTTCATACTGGTTATTGAGAGCGTTTTTTCTGGTCTTTTAGAGGTGCTACTCTTGTGTCGGCTTGTTTCCTTCCCTTTATGTAATTCCAGAACTTTTTGGGATCATCTAGCGCCTCGCCCATGATTTCATTAAAGTACTCATTATGGGCCTTCCGAATCTTCTGTTTGCAAATTTGACTTCCTTGCGTAGTCTCTTGAATTCAACCCAGTCTAGTTCATCCACCGAGACTTTAGCTATCCTGTCGAGTTTCTTTTTCTTCTTGGTTGCTCGTTTTAGCGAAGACGATGTCCACGGGCAGTGGTGTCTACCCCAGAGTCTTTTCCGGAGTACGTGTTTCACCATTAGGTATCCTAGTCCATTTGTGAAGACCTGCCAGTTTTCCTCAACTCTAAGATTGGAAGGGTCTCTATTCTGAAAACGTGTATTCATGTAAGCCTTGGGATAGGGCCGATTTGTCTGCTTTTTGTCAGCAGAGATGAACACTGCAAGTTTTTTTTTCTTATTTAGCTTGATGCTGTTTTTTTCTTATTAAGACAGCTTCTTGTTTGCTCATTCCAGGGATGATACTATCCTGTTCTACTGAATCTGTGTTTGATATGAGTGCAAGGTCCAATATATTTTCCCCTCGCGTTGGTGTATGCACTATTGGGCCAGGTCTGTCTCTTGTTTCATCATCATCCGTCGTCCCTTACGGGCGGGGGTAAGTTGCTGCACTGCCGTACTCCACAGTGATCTGTCCGCCATGGTTGATTTAAGGTCTTCTATATCAAATGCCGTGTCTCTGGAGATCATTCTTGGGTAGGTCAGTTTCCTGGAATAACTTTTCCCACTAGGCCTCCAGAGAATAAGTGACGAGATGATTTCTCCGCTCGCCCTAAGGCAGTGACCAGCGAATCGAACACGTCTCTGCTTGAGCCTGTGGGACACTAGAGGGAGCTTTCTATATATGGTAGCCATGGTTGGATGCTGTTTCCAGCTCATGTTTTGTGCTCTGCGCAAAAACCTGGTGTAAGTTCCATCAAGTTTATTTTCCAGGCGAGTTGTCAGTGTCCATGTTTCCGCCCCCTATAGCAGAATGGGCTCAACAATGGTGCGAAAGACTTGTAGTTTTAGATGGTTGCTTACACTTGAGTACCAGATGATATCTACGAGTAATCTATTACATGCCTCTCACGCTAAGGCTTTCCTTGTTGTAAAGTCCCTCTCAGAGTCCATGATATAGGGTCCCAGGTACTTGAAATCAATTACTTGCTTTATGCAAATGCCAGATAGAGATTTAAATTCTACTGGTGCAGTGGAGATACTTGTGCTTATAAACTCCGTTTTGGCTTCGTTGCAGTACAGACAAACATATGAGCTGCTTTTTTAAGAGATTGCAGAAGTGATTCTGCGTCTAGATCTGTGAGATTCACTGCTGGGTAACGGCGACTCCTTTTGGACTGGATTTCGATACCTTTTTCATGCATACTGTCAAGTGATATACGTAAGATATAGTCTAGTACAATGATAAAAAGAAACGGAGCTAGTGTGTCACCTTGGAGGACACCAGCAGTTACTTCAAAGGGTCTGTTTCACCGTCAGGGGTAATCACTGTAGCAGAGGTGTTGATATATAGGCATTTTCTCGCATTAATAATGGGTAGAGCTATCCCATGCAGTGAAAGCATTTCAAACATGGTGGTTCTGTCTATGGAGTCGAAAGCCTTGCGGGAGTCGACGAATAACAGAACTAGATCTCTGTTACACCTTCTCATCTCTTCTAAGGATACGGCGGATGGAAAGCGTTTGTGAGATAGTAGACCTACCTCTTCTAAAGCCGTTCTGATTTCTTCTCAATAGTGGATCTACTGCTGGCACTAGCCGATTTAGCAAGAGTTTGTTGTAAATTTTGGCAGCGATGGGAATAAGAGTGATTCTGCGGTAATTTGCAGCAGAGGTCAAATCTCCTTTTTTGGGCACTGTGATAATACCACCATTGAGCCATGCAGAAGGGGGGTTATGGGTAAGGAACGTGTTATTGCACAGATGGAGGAGTAATTCATGAAACAATGGATCCTTCCATATAATAGTAGAAATATCATCTAATCCGGGAGATTTGTTATGTTGTGTCATATCCAAAAAATTTTGATTGTTTGACATCCCATATATTGGGGTGAGGCGTTTATTGTGGCTGGGACATGATCCCAATGAATATCTGGCAGGTTAAAGTCTCCAAATAGTTGTGGGGAGATGGTGTCGATGTGCTATTTACAACAGCATGGAAAAGAGTTTCCATGTAAGATTAACCCGAACAAGGTGGTCTGTATACGGAAGAAAGGCCAGTAACCCGCCTGTTGAATCGTCGCCCAGACTATCTCTGCGTTAGATTGGTCGTATTTTGGGGTTAAAACTAGGTGGAATTTATCGCGAAGTATACAACTCTGCCTTGACTATTACGATATACTTGTACATCACAACCCTCTGGGAATATTTCCCAGTTAGCTAGCTCTGGGTCTAGATATCATTCATTGCCGCATATGACTCCTGTGTCTTCTGTCACCATCAGTGCCCTGAATTGTGCGTTCTTATCCCCCCCACCGAATACTTCTACAGTTCAATGAAAGAACATAAATGTTGCGTAGTATTCGCTTAACTTTTTCAAATGTCTTGGGGGAACGGGTAGATGAGGTAGAGATGTGGTTGGGAGTGGATCTTATTGAGAAGGAAGTTTGGGAGACTGGGCTGAAACCTGTGGAGAGATTAGGTGAGTTCAGTAAGTGTATGCCAGTGGCAGTGTTACCAGCCATGTCTGCCAGGGGTTTTTAGAACGACCCCTCAGCATCATGGGTCCATGGGTCTTCAATGAAAAAAACTAGATGCAAAACTAGGTACTCCACAATTATTACAGAATAGCTTTTTTCTTTTAATCACAACTATTTATTTTTCACTAGCCGACTTTTCGATGACCGTCTGTCATCTTCATCAGGGCAATTCTGACTGGTTTACTGTGCACTGACACTAGATGTTACTTGGTGCATAGTGCCCTAAAGGTATTACATAGTTCATAGTGCAAATAAGCTAGTTTTTTCTGTTTACAATACATTCCGGAACGTAGTGTAATCGTGACATACATACTAGGCAATGTTACGTCATAGGGGAATATGCGGTTCCAAATGTAAAGTGTTTTTATATATAAGATTTGTTAACTGACAATACTGAGCTATCACAGTCCCAAATAGAAATTATTAAAAGTCTTGTTACGTATGTATTGTTAGGAATCATAATAGTTACAAACAATAAGAAAACCAATGTCAGTTATTAAGAATGTGATCCCAAACATGACAAAGTTTATCCCCCCCCTCAAAACGGTTCACAATTATTACATATCCATGTACATGGTGAGTTTTGACAGCATTTGTACATCTTATCGCTTAGTCCGCAGCATTTAATGCGGGTCCAATTCTCACAATGATCTCACAATTGGGAAAGACATTTAACACGACTTTCCTCATTTAGCTCAAGTGAAATTGTCCTGTCCTGTATTTGTCCTCTGAGTTGGTGGCGGCATAAAAAGAGTTGAAAAAATTGAGTCATCACCATGTCTAGTCATGAATTGTTGCTTGGAATAAAAAATATTACTTTCAATACATAAAAACTGATTAACCAACAGCTGTTTTTATCATACGTGGCACGAACGTAATGTAAACAGGACTTTGCGTTAAAAATAATGTGTAATTGCTTTTATGAATTCCTATTGGTGTGCCAACTTTAATTTCACATCGGAATACTACATAAAACTAATATCTATTTCATCATCACAATCTGGCGAAAATGGCTGTTTTTTTTTCAAATGAACTGATCTTACAGAAAGCCCATATGAGTGCTCGGCTTCAATATTGGACTTCGCTTATTGACTTCCTTTTTTCTATTCTCCCTAAAATACAGTCAGCTGCCCAACAGGATGGAGCCCCTACGGTGGCAGATGCTATCAAGTATTCATCGCCCAACTAACATTCCCACAGGCGGAAGAGTATTGCGCAGATCCGACCAAACGCCAGGTCAATGACGGTGTGACTGCTCGGGTGGCTTTGCCAAAAGACCAAGGGATCGACGATTACATTGTGGCTCTGCGGAACGGCGTCGTCGACCAGGCCTCCTGCTGGATTGGACTGGGAGATGGTGATGTAGAGGATACATTCAAGTGGGGCGATGGGGAATTATTGGGAACCTACACCAACTGGGTATATGATGTAACGAATCCATCGAATCCCATCATTGAACCCAACGATTCGCCCGGCGATGCGGACTGTGTTCGCATTGAGAGAAATATACCAACTTCACCAAATATCTCCAATCATTGGAGAGATTTTCCTTGTGATGATCTACAAGCTTTCTGTGTGATCTGTGAAACACTTGGTCGTAAGTATGACCCATTGCCAACAAACTGCAATTGAGCATTTATGTAACGATAACAAAACATAAACTCCAAGATGACTTAAAAACACAACCTGTAGATGTATTTTACTTGCCTTTCTTCTTATTGAATCGACTGGTACTTCATGACCCCACAGCTTCTAATTCATAGGATGTCCAATGCTCTTTCTACTTGCCGTATATTGGTCGATAGGACTGCCGTTGCAAATCGCTCACTACACCCTGCATTTTGCTATATATGTATCATTTTCTTTGAGTGTCCAAAGGTAATGTCACTTCTTATAGCGACTTAATGATATTAAGGGTTCTTGTTGTTCTTTGCATGACCTATATTGTCACGTTATCAGCTGTTAGCTGCCTAGTTACGCAACTTATCAGCTATTAGCTGCCCGCATGGTATTGTCTTTCTGCAATCTCACTAGTCATTGAAAATCTTAACAAGAGCTTGCACCTTGGAGAGCCAGCAAGCTAGCCAAACGTGGTTAACCCTCATCCGACTGAAGCATTTTTGCGACAAATCTGACAGAATGGGGTCGACACGGACCCCAGCATGTTTTATACAGATATAGCTTTTCCGGTGACTGAATCTTTGAGAGACATTTTGGCATAGCTATATAATGATTATTATGATAATCTATGCCAAGGATAAGTGGTATTTTGCACCACAAATACTAGGCTAAGCGTTATTTCTATTATCTAGCCATATAACCTATTTTGGTTTCTACCTTTAGTACAAAAATAGTAATCAGGTCACTGTAATATTGCTGATAGCAAATATATGTTATTTATCTAAAATCTAGAATATTCATAAGACATATGTACGTAAGAAATATGAGATTTGATTATACATAATAGTCTTAATCGTCTGATCCCCACGAAGACATACACTGGTGTTCTTGTCAAATTTGGTTAAAATGCCTTTGACTCTCTCAGTGATTGTTATACCGATATTGTTTCATCAATCTAAAAGGAATAATTTGATGTTTTAATGTGAATAATTAGCCCTCATTTTCATAATTTATGCAACATATATACGAATACAGGCGTGGAAACAGCTGTTTCTAATTAACGAGCAAACCGCACCTTACCTCTGCAGGAACTTTGCAAAAATCTATTAAATATAGAGATGATTCTGGAATAGTACATTAAGCCTGCAGACGACGAATCAAATTACATGTCGATAAAACACAGGGAACCGTGGGTTTTACCTGCTAACATGTAAAACCAACTGACAACAATACTCCTATCAAAACTGTTGAAATTGCACAAACAAATAGACGCCAGTCAGTCGGATGAGGGTTATATAAGACATTTCCACATGTCACACCGCTGTACATACATTATCACAACCGTGTCGTTTGAAACAGCATGCGAGGTAGACAAAGGCACCTGCTCTGCATCTGGAGATCCACACTACGTTACGAACGACAACAGGCGTTATGACTTCCAAGGCCCGTGCAGATACACATTCGCCAAGGACTGTGATGGCGATCCGGACTTTACTGTGGAAGTACAAAACATAGGCCTACCGCCGTTCCCGAGTGCATTTTCCGTTACCGAAGAAGTCTACGTGATAGCATTTGGGATGGAAATCGCGATTCTTCAAGACAAAGTTGTGGAAGTGAGCTTCATTGTTTTTTTTTTATCTGCTCACGTAAGAGTCGGTTGTAGGGCCATGTTTTAGGAGCAACACCCCTCTTCCTGCTCCAATTCGAAGTTAACAGGAAAGGCGCACATTTCAATATACACCCATGGCGATTCTTTGGGCTTACAATGTGTAACAGACGCGTCAAATTAAAGAGGAGCTGATGTTTGAAGATATAACTTAGGATCAGTACAGTGCACCATGTGTTTGAATTGAGGGTGCAATGACATATCCAGGGATAACTCTGCGTCTGAATGACAAAATGCACTATTTTTTCTTCAAACAGGTGGACGGAATGACCATATCGCTCCCCTACTACAGTTTAGATGGCAATATTGAGGTCAGCCTGGTCGGCACGTTTGTCCGTGTGCTGTTAGTAGACTCGTGCGTGGAGGTGTTCTTCGACGGGAGTCACCAAGTTAGGGTAAGTATGTTACAGACAGTGTATTGTGCGTTGTGTGGTTGTGTTTGCCATGTCCGACTATAATAGATATTTCAAACTAACAGAACAATCTAAGTTCATAGAATATAGGTATTGTGGGGAGAATCTTAATTTCTTCGGTATGATTCTACAGGTGACTGTCCCAAGGACCTACGTGAACGACATGTGTGGTCTGTGTGGTAACTTCAACGATGACCCGTCCGATGACCTGGAAGGAATGAGCGAATACGATTTCGGGACTTCACATCTGACCGACGTCTCAACGTAAGTGATGTGATGTGCATCTACAGTATTGCTAAATGCCATTTATACTAGTGAAGATATTGTTATGTCAAATAGAATGTTTCTTTCCTGCCACATGATCCTAAATAATCAAAAGATAGGAAGATGTTGAAAATTCTTCAGAACCATTTTCGCACTGTTGTGTTAAAGTGTTGTGTTGTGTTAAATATGTGTTTAAGAAAATGTTTGAACACATGGACTTACTTTACTTTCTGAAATCTCTGAGAGACAATTCAGTTATTGTATTTATTCATCCCCAATCCACCTCAGATGTCCTGGAGGTGTCCTTCCGCCGGAAATAAATGTGGTTTGTAACGAGACATTCGAGGCTCAAGTGTCGGCGGATGACATGTGTGGGATAATAACAGATCCGTCCGGCCCGTTTGCTATTTGCCATGGCGTTGTGGACCCTCAGCTTTACCTTGACAACTGCGTCTATGACATGTGTGGAGGAGCACCCGATGCGCTATGCCAGAACATGGAGGCGTATGCGCAGGAATGTGTGAATTCCGGCGTGCCGTCCGCAACTCTTAATTGGCGAACTGCCGACCGATGTCGTACGTGTAATCTACGATGCATTCTAAACACCTTGACACCTTGTACATACAAACTTATACGCAAGCACGCGAGTATACACACACACACACACACACACACACACTCTCCCTGTCTTTCTCTCTCTCTCTCTCTCTCTCTCTCTCTCTCTCAATATATATGTATAAGAGATATTACTCTACATCTATATGCCATTAATACTATATATCAATACTATATATGAGATATTAATACTCTGTATGAGATATTACTCTACATCTTTAAACATGTACAATACATACCGTAATGACATATTACTTTTGTGTTCTATACTTTTTAGAACACATTTAGAGCATTCTAAAACTGTTGTCACATCATTCAGTATTTGACTCACTCTTTGTTTATTTTCATCAGCCTGGGACTGTCCAGCGAACAGTTTTTACAGTCCATGCACATCCGCCTGTCCTGCGAACTGTGTCGATCCGGACGCCGAAGAAAACTGTCTTGAATCCTGTGTAGAAGGCTGCGAGTGCGCGGATGGTTATATACTAAGTGGCGAGCACTGTGTACTTCCTTCAGACTGTGGTTGCATCGACGATGATGGATTCTACCACGTAGTAAGTATGGTTTATTGTTGTAAGTTATCACCCTGAATTTGTCAGCCGTTATGTACAACATGATTGTAAAAGTTGTGTTTGTCCAATTGTATCCAACACATGTCTAGGAAATAGACACACATTATGAGTCAAATCTGTATAAGATATAATGATGTCAATGAATCATACATTGATAGCATGGCTTTGTGATAAAAAGAAGTTGATACATGTAGTTCACAAGTTGACAATGCAATGGTGTAGTGATTATAACTCTACACCAGGGAAATGTATGCTGGTGAAAAATACAAGTGCGCGCTTGGTATCTTATACCGTTTCTTTTAGCTAAATTCCGTACCCTTCCATATCATTTTAGCTTGGAGAAGTATGGGATGATCCTGATAATGCGGGATTCGAATGTGAATGTACTGTAGATGGCATCATCTGTGGAGGTGAGAGAACCTACGAAACCAGAGAAGTCATTATTTTGATTACATGATTTAACAGAAACCACCCTTCCACTGCTTTAGTTCCATGGTTTTCAATTTCATTTGCTTTTTTTTACCGCAAATAATATAGATATAATATAATATACTCAGTTAAACTATAAAAACACTACTTCGGTTTTAAGAATAACCCAGAAGGAAAATAGGCTATGACATCACCTTTATAATACATAACACGACAAGAGCTCAAGGGAACCAGCTTGTATAGACAAGCAAAATCATTTAGAATGCTACTAATGATTGATGATATGCCCATGCTTGTAGTAGTTTTTTGTAAGTATTATTCTCAGTTCATGGCAGACTGTTTCCACTTTTGTTTCTCTACAGATGCCGATGGATGCGACCCTGACCCGTGCGATCCCAATGCTGTATGTACAGACGTCCCAGCTCCCGGCACCGGTGCGATTTGTGTGTGTAACGAAGGATATGAAGGAGATGGATTCGTATGCACAGGTGATACTACAGTTTGACACAATAATGCTTGCTCTGCATGTGCTGATGCGATACATTTTATCAATTTCATTCTAGCAACCCCCCAAAAATTGTCATTCTTCATCTGTCTTCAATAATTTGACCCAATAACATTGAGCACAGTCAACATTGTTGTTTTTAATTCCAGGGCAAACCACTAAGCCCTTCAATTAACAAGCTTGGTCTGTAATAATCTGCTTACTAACAATGTAGTAATTAACAATGGTACGATACAAATATATATCCTCCGTGCCCCGAATCCTTTAATAGTTTTTTAATCATATACTAGTAATACCAACCTTTGTGTTGATATGGACGATATAAATCATTTTGTAAAAAAAATAGCTCCCTTCTTGAAAATTACTAGAGGCTCTAAGGTTGATAGCAAAGAGTAAGATATAGAGTAAGATGAAGACTACGTGCATGTTTTTTCGGGTTGTCTCTACAGATATCGACGAATGTGACATGTACATGGGCACGAACAACTGCCACACTCATGCAACCTGTACTAACACAGACGGTAGTTTCACATGTGACTGTAACACCGGTTACAACGGGGACGGAGTCAACTGTCATAGTAAGATAAGGAATTTGGTTGTACATTATTTTGTAGATAATTGTATTGCTAAAATGCATATTTGCATGTTTTGCAATGCGTTACTTTCATTGGATTTCTTTCCACAAGACGCCTGATAGGTTTATTAAGCACTAGTTCATGATATCTTATTCTAATATCATTTATTTACTAACTGGTTTAACGTTATGTACTACAATTTTAGTGTGAGAATAAGGCACTTAGACTGTAAGTTAAAGAATTATATATGTGCGCCATACAGATATGCCCCATAGATATATGTGTGAAAGGGTCGTTTACGGTATGGAACCGATAGCATGATATGCGTACGATTTCCTGCAACATTGTACATCACATTAACATTAAAAAACAGAATAATCAAGTACATTTCAGAGAGGTTACATTTTTATACTCTACCAACTAGTAGCACGTAAAACCACGATGTCACAACTACGGACGTAAAATATGTGCTTATTCACTTATTCACGTCAAGTGTGATATGAGTTAGAATTAGAAACCGTGAAGTTTGCACTTTACAGCGCCTTACATTTCACTGCATCACATGTGGTTATTTATGCTGTACTTTTCTTGTTTCGATAACATAGCTCAGAAAACAGGAATTATATCTTTCATCTCATATTGAGATTCTGAAGATGTTCAGTTCTGCCTGATTTAGGTCCCTTCCTCCAGTGATGGCTGTAAGGTTTGCAGCAAAGTGTAAGATGAATATTACATGCAAACTGTTGCGATTTGTCTTTACAGATATCAATGAATCTACAGATGACAATGGCGTGTGTATCATGTAAATGTTTCCTGTTACTATTAGTATGTTGTTTTGGTTTGTCTTTACAGATAACGACGAATGTGCATCTGGCACGGACAACTGTCACGATGAGGCAACCTGTACTGACACAGACGGCAGTTTCACCTGTACCTGTAACGAGGGTTTCACTGGGGACGGAGTCAACTGTGATGGTAAGAACAAAAAAGTGTTGTGAATCCCTTTTAGAACAATATACTGTTAGAGTGCGAGCATTACATCCACGGAGTTCTATTTCACAAAAATTGGTTCATTAAGCAATGGTTTATTCCTTTCTCTGTAAACAATTTGTATTGAAATAGTATGTTAAATGATCTAAAATATGTGAATGTAGTAATGAGGCATTAAAATATGTGTAATAAGGTCTTAATACGATTTCCTGCTACATTGTTTAAATATAAAAGTAATGGATTATGCATAAAGGGGTTATCGTATTTCACCTTGCTACGATAAACAATGTAATACAATGTAATGTTAATCTATTAACTAGTACCACTTAAAACCGTGATTTATCAAAGTACGGACGGAAGATATATGTGTTTAAATTACGTCAAGGGCGATCTAAGTTACGACGACTTTTGACGTAGTACCAGCGCTTTACATGAAAATAAGAATGCTATTTTCCATACCTAATGAGATTCCGTAGGGGTTCATTGCTTTTAAATGTAGCTCCCTCCCTCCAGTGATGACTATATTGTTCCAATGTTGAAAAACAAAGACTATGCTGTTTTGTTTTTAGATATCGACGAATGTGCAACTGACACGGACAACTGCCATGATGATGCAACATGCGCCAACACAATCGGCAGTTTTACCTGTACCTGTAACGACGGTTACAGCGGGGACGGAGTCACCTGTACGAGTGGTAAGATCTGAAGATTTTTGTGTACATCTGTAATTGAAACTGTAAACATTATTCTGTTACTCAGTGACATTATGGTCAATATGATAAAGATACCGTAACATTTTATAGACAAACCAATTTTTAGATCGTCAATAAAAGCAAATTCCACTGTTATATCTACATTACTTTAAATCTATACATTTCAATGGACATAGCGCCCGGCGATATAAGTATTGCCACCGCAAAACATTATGGACATTTGAACCCTAAATCGATGTCGTTAAACAGCGTACTAATTGTGTCACTTTTGACCCCCGGCTTTCCTTTCAAAGTTTCTTAGTGGTCTAATCAAAAGGACCACTGCATTTTTCGGGATTTGAGTTAACTGCATCAGACATTTGTATTTTTTCTTCACATTGCTTAGCTTCAGGATGTTTAGATCTTTTTATGTTCAGTTCTCTAAATAGTCTGAAGATGTGGGTCGTGTGGCGTAACGGTAGAGTGTTCGGCTTAGAACCAAAAGGTCCTGGGTTCGATGTCACCAATCTTGTGCCCTTGGGAAAGGCACTTTACACGACTTTTCTCACTTCACTCAGGTGTAAACGAGTACCTAGCTTCGGTTAGAGACTTCCCTCGGATAGGAGGTCCCGTGTTAAGGGAAAGCCACAGCCTACGCACGTTACAGAACCCACCACACCTATCGAAAAGGGTAGGGGACCATCCCGGTGTGAGTGGTTTAAAGCTTACAGTCCTATGATCACACCTGAGTTAGCGCCGAAGCCACCCCGGACCCTTGCGATTAATCCCCAATATTGTAAGCTCCTCGCAATTCAGCCCTTGGCTGCAAAGAAAGCGTAGCCGGTCCACTCAATGAATAAATAAATAAATAAAATTAAAAAAAAAAGATGATCTGGTTGGACATTTATGTACAAGAGGAAGAGTAACGGTGACAGGGCGTTACTCTTTCAGTTCCAGGACCTGTGTTTGTCAGGAAAGCCTTTAATCAATTCCTCATACAGAATATTACCGTCTAAAACAGCGCTACCTGCGTTGATTCACCGGATGGAACCGTCGTCCTATCAATAACCTTGTCTGCTCGAGGTGTGGCTTCAACTTAGATGTCCATCTATCTAGCACCAAACTTTGCAATGTCTTATCTTTATCTATAAATCAACAGATACCGATGACTGTGATTCCACCAGCAGCAGCGGCAGTGGTTCTTGCAGCAGCGGTGGTTCCAGCAGCAGCGGTGGTTCCAGCAGCAGTAGCGGTGGTAGAAGTGGGGGCCCTGGATACATATGCATAGGTGATACTACAATTTGATGCAAAGATGTTTACTTTACTTTACTTAATGTTTACTTTACAAAGATGCTTATGTCATACACACTTGAATTTCATCCTGGCAGGCCCAAAACACATTCATTCTTCATCTATGTTTGCATGACTTTAAAACAGTCCACATTTTTTTTTGTTAATTCAACAAGCTTGGAGAACTTACAAGCTTGTCCAGTAATATCGTGCTCATTAACAACTTGAAAATGGTATATGGCAAAACATTTTACAGTTACTATTAAAAATGTTCTTTGTGATGTTGATATGAACAATAGAATGTTACACACTTTGGTCAGTTTAATGCTGATATGACTACATGTGTGACACAGTATTTTTCTTTGCCTAATACGACTTTGCAGTGGTTCAGTTCAGTGACTTTAGCTCCCTCCCATCAATGTTAACCAGCATCTGCTGTAGACGAAGATTGCTAGTATGTAATTGCGCTTTGTCTCGACAGATATCGACGAATGTGCAGATGGCACACACAACTGCCACGAACAC
>NW_017802947.1:128569-134734 GCF_001625305.1 Branchiostoma belcheri
GATTGTAAAAGTTGTGTTTGTCCAATTGTATCCAACACATGTCTAGGAAATAGACACACATTATGAGTCAAATCTGTATAAGATATAATGATGTCAATGAATCATACATTGATAGCATGGCTTTGTGATAAAAAGAAGTTGATACATGTAGTTGACAAGCTGACAATGCAATGGTGTAGTGATTACAACTCTACACCAGGGAAATGTGTGCTGGTGAAAAATACAAGTGCGCGCTTGGTATCTTATACCGTTTCTTTTAGCTAAATTCCGTACCCTTTCATATCATTTTAGCTTGGAGAAGTATGGGATGATCCTGATAATGCGGGATTCGAATGTGAATGCACTGTAAATGGCACCATCTGTGGAGGTGAGAGAACCTACGAAACCAGAGAATATTTTGATTACATGATTTAACAGAAACCATGACCCCCAATATAGTCCATACTCTGTTAAACTATAAAAAAATTACTTCGGTTTTAAGAATAACCCAGGTTACGACATTACCTTTATAATATATAACACGACAAGAGCCCAAGGGAACCTATACAAGCAAAATCATTTAGAATGCTACTAATGATTGATGATATGTCCATGCTTGTAGAAGTTCTTTTGTAAGTATTTATATATTTCTCAGTTCATGGCAGACTGTTTCCACTTTTGTTTCTCTACAGATGCCGATGGATGTGATCCCGACCCGTGCGATCCCAATGCTGAATGTACAGACGTTCCAGCTCCCGGCACCGGTGCGACTTGTGAGTGTAACGAAGGATATGAAGGAGATGGATTCGTATGCACAGGTGACCCAACTTGATCAAAAAGATACTCTACATTACGCTAATATCATACAGTTTACCAAATTCATTCTGGCAGACATTCAACTATGTCTTCATTCATATGAAGATTCAATGATATACAAAAAAAATCCACATTATTCTTTTCTTTTTAATTCAAGAGCATTAATCTACTACGCTCTTGAATGAATAAGCTTGTACTGAAGTATTCGACGTAAAAGGTATCAATGGTATATGTGCGTGCCTAGAACAATTTACAAGTTTGCATAGGTACTAGCAATGCCATTCTCTATGATGTTAATGTTGACGATAAAATGCCAACGTAAGAACCTAGGTTTTAAAACAAGATTTTGCCTTTGAAAACGATGCAAAAGTTATCTCAACTCTTTCGTAAATAATAATGAGGTAATAAAGGAGTAACATGTTTTATCTATCTATCAAGATTTACCACATATTGTATTCTGGACATCCTCCTTACTGATGTTTCTTGGTTTTAGCGTTGCCATGCCCATATCTGATGGCCCCAGCAAATGGAGCTCTGAGCCCTGACGGACCGTACGTTTACCTGGACGTGGTCACGTTCACCTGTGACGAGGGATATTCACTCAACGGAGCCTCTAGTGTGACGTGTCTGTCGACCCAATTGTGGAGTGATGTTGTTCCAACTTGCGACCGTAAGTACCTAGGTTTCAAAACAAGGTTTTGCTTTTGAAAATGATGCACAAATCATCTCAATTAACTCTTTAATGAATAGTAATAAGTTGATAAACTAGAAACATGTGTTATCTATTTATCGAAATTTACCGTACTGTATTCTGGGCGTACTTCTTACAATGTTTCTTGGTTTTAGCATTGCCATGCCCATATCTGATGGCCCCAGTAAATGGAGCTCTGAGCCCTGACGGACCGTACGTTTACCTGGACGTCGTCACGTTCACCTGTGACCCGGGATACGAACTGGCCCCGGGCGGAGCCTCTAGTGCTATGTGTCTGGCAGACCAAACATGGAGTGCTGATGTTCCAACTTGCCAACGTAAGTACCTAGGTTTTTTAAAACGATACAGAAATTATTTCAATTAACTCTTTCATAGATAATAAAACGGTCAATAAACTAGAAACGTGCTTTATATATTTATCGAGATTTACCATATACTGTATTCTGGGCATCCTCCTTATATTGTTTGTTTGTTTTAGGGGTGGAATGCCCATATCGGATGGCCCCAGTAAATGGAGCTCAGAGTTCTGAAGGACCGTACTATTACGGGGACGAGGTCACGTACACCTGTGATGAGGGATACGAACTGGCCCCGGGCGGAGCCTCTAGTGTAACGTGTCAGGCGGACGAAACTTGGAGTGCTGATGTTCCAACTTGCCAAAGTAAGTGACTATGCTTGAAAACAAGGTTTTGCCTTTGAAAACGATACAAAAATTATCTCAAACAAGATCTCAAATACCTCATACCATCATCATATATGAGTTTGGTCTCTCAGAAATGTGTGTGAAACAACCAAAGGATGTAAGTGGCACCATACAAGCGAGCCATTGGTCGCCTAAACTACCTGAACTACAACTTGAATCGTCATGGTGTCATCTAACGTTACAAACATCTGCCCCCCCCCCCCACAGGCTGTGACCATCCGTTTCCACTACCTCAAATACCTTAACCCTAGCATACATTTGAAGCTACATGTCAATCCTTAAAGTGCTGCTGAACTTAACCTTCAATTTCACAAAATTCGTGTTGGTTCATTAAGCAATGGTTTATGCCTTTCTCTGTAAAGATTTCGTATTGAAATAGTATAGTATAGTATTAATAGTAGTAATAGATTTAAAATATATGAATGTAGTAATAAGGCATTACCATATATGTGTAATAAGGTCTTGATACGATTTCCTGCTACGTTGTTTAAATATGAAAGTAATGAAGTATGCATAAAGGGGTTATCGTATTTCACCTTGCTACGATAAACAATGTAATACAATGTAATGTTGATCTATTAACTAGTACCACTTAAAACCATGATTTATCAAAGTACGGACGGAAGATATATGTGTTTAAATTACGTCAAGGGCGATCTAAGTTACGACTACTTTTGACGTAGTACCAGCGCTTTACATGAAAATAAGAATGCTATTTTCCATACCTAAAATGAGATTCCGTAGGGGTTCATTGCTTTTAAATGTAGCTCCCTCCCTCCAGTGATGACTATCTATTGTTCCAATGTTGAAAAACAAAGACTATGCTGTTTTGTTTTTAGATATCGACGAATGTGCAACTGACACGAAATCATAGAATTTTCGCATTAATTATGCAAATTAGATCATTTGCATAATTAGTATCTGTTGTAGTTCCGCCTGCCATAGGTTACATACATTACATGTATGTAAGTAGTATAATGTAAAACACTGTAATTATAGAATTTCCTCATTAATTATGCAAATAAAGTCCTCATCTGCATAATTTGCATTTAATTATGTACATCTCTCTCTCAGCTACCTACACACCAAAAATAATGAAGACATTCTTATCATTCACCATTACGAAATCATAGAATTTTCGCATTGATTATGCAAATTAGGTCATCATTTGCATAATTAGTATCTGTTGAAGTTCCGCCTGCCATAGGTTACATACATTGCACGTATGTAAGTAGTATAATGTAAAACACTGTAATTAGAGAATTTCCTCATTAATTATGCAAATAAAGTCCTCATTTCCATAATTTGCATTTAATTATGTACATCTCTCTCTCTCAGCTACCTACACACCAAAAATAATGAAAATATGTTGTTCCTGTCTGGACTTATTGGCTTTTAAACATTTCGCCAGAAAGTGCCCTGCAGTTCCAGAACAAGCCGCTAGGGGGCCCAAACTCATATGACTTCTTCCCAAGCACGAGAGCTACCTTCCATCAAAATTTCATGACCCTAGCATGTCCAGATCGCAAGATATCAAAACCGGAAGTTGCGCTGCAGTACCAAGGGAAGCCACTAGGGGGACCAAAATCTCATCATTTCCAGTTTTCGTCACACCCTACCAACACACCAAGTATGAAACCAATCCATCCAGGCGTTCTTGAGTTATCTTGTTGACCAACAGACAGACGGACAGACGGACAGACGGACAGATAAACGCAACTGAAAATATAACCTCCATTACACATTTCATGGAGGTAAAAAAAGATGATCTGGTTGGACGTTTATGTACAAGAGGAAGAGTAACAGTGACAGGGCGTTACTCTTACAGTTCCAGGGCCTGTGTTTGTCAGGAAAGCCTTTAATCAATTCCTCATACAGAATATTACCGTCTAAAACAGCGCTACCTGCGTTGATTCACCGGATGGAACCGTCGTCCTATCAATAACCTTGTCTGCTCGAGGTGTGGCTTCAACTTAGATGTCCATCTATCTAGCACCAAACTTTGCAATGTCTTATCCTTATCTATAAATCAACAGATACCGATGACTGTGATTCCACCAGCAGCAGCGGCAGTGGTTCTTGCAGCAGCGGTGGTTCCAGCAGCAGCGGTGGTTCCAGCAGCAGCGGTGGGTCCAGCAGCAGCAGCGGTGGTAGAAGTGGGGGCCCTGGATACATATGCATAGGTGATACTACAATTTGATGCAAAGATGTTTATTTTACTTTACTTAATGTTTACTTTACAAAGATGCTTATGTCATACACACTTGAATTTCATCCTGGCAGGCCCAAAACACATTCATTCTTCATCTATGTTTGCATGACTTTAAAACAGTCCACATTTTTTTTTGTTAATTCAACAAGCTTGGAGAACTTACAAGCTTGTCCAGTAATTCGTGCTCATTAACAACTTGAAAATAGTATATGGCAAAACATTTTACAGTTACTATTAAAAATGTTCTTTGTGATGTTGATATGAACAATAGAATGTTACACACTTTGGTCAGTTTAATGCTGATATGACTACATGTGTGACACAGTATTTTTCTTTGCCTAATACGACTTTGCAGTGGTTCAGTTCAGTGACTTTAGCTCCCTCCCATCAATGTTAACCAGCATCTGCTGTAGACGAAGATTGCTAGTATGTAATTGCGCTTTGTCTCGACAGATATCGACGAATGTGCAGATGGCACACACAACTGCCACGAACACGCAACCTGTACTAACACAGACGGCAGTTTCATATGTACCTGTAACGAGGGTTACAAAGGGAACGGAGTGAAGTGCAAAGGTAAAAGCAAAAGATTTCCTTCTTCATCCCCATATCCCTAAGCATAATACTGCACTGTTATAGTGGAGGTCCCGTTTGGTGGCTCCACCGGTAGTGTTACCTTTCATTGTTTTGCACAACCACAATTTTGTATGCTAAGTACCAGCTTCGAAAGATCAGATCTATCTAGTATCCATCTAGCATAAAACTTACCTTAAGCTTAAGTCACATTTGAAACGGCGCCCGTTCGGCATGTCCTCGGCGTAGACGCCGGACGGCGTCATGACGCCGAGCGTGCGCCGACTGTCGTCAGGGTCACAATTAAATGATCCTTTACGTCTCCCTGTCGGGGCCTGGTAGTGCTCCGGCCGGCGTTGGTACACGTGGTAAACTGTGCGACGTAGTCTGAACAAGGAGTTTACATATGCCCCATATAGCCCCATTTTCCTTACCACCTTATGCACGCACTGATCAGCACATGTGACGTCATAATCTTAGGCCTGTTTGGTCGCCCGACGGGTCCCGGACAGTGAGGTTACGGCGACGCTACGGCGAACTTGCCGAACGGGGCCTGAAGTGATTTTAAGTTTGAGTTAAAATCAATTCGGCGACCGCGCGGGGCCAAAAATAGGCCGGCAGCCGTCGGGAAGCCCGCCGGTCTCCGTCCAGGTCCCGTTCGGTAGTGCCAAAAAACAAGCCGAACACGCGTCGAGCGGGCCCCTTTCTTGAATTGTGACCTACGCTTTAGCACCATACCACTGTCTTATCCCTATCTGTAATTAACAGTACGCGGTAGTAGCAGCGGTGGCTCCAGCAGCAGCAGTGGCTCCGGGAGCAGCAGTGGCTCTAGCAGCAGCAGTGGCGGTAGCGGAGGCAGCAGTGGTGGCTCCGGCGGTAGCGGAGGCAGCAGTGGAGGCTCCGGCGGTAGCGGAGGCAGCAGTGGAGGCGGCGGCAGTGGTGGCTCCGGCGGTGGCGGCAGTGGAGGCTCCGGCGGTAGCGGAGGCGGCAGTGGAGGCTCCGGCGGTGGCGGAAGCGGCAGTGGAGGCTCTGGCGGTAGCGGCAGTGGAGGCTCTGGCGGAGGCGGAAGCGGAGGCTCCGGCGGTGGCGGCAGTGGAGGCTCTGGCGGAGGCGGCAGTGGAGGCTCAGGCGGTAGTGGCAGTGGTGGCTCCGGCGGAGGCGGAAGCGGAG
>NW_017802947.1:136171-159891 GCF_001625305.1 Branchiostoma belcheri
CAGGCAGTGGTGGCTCCGCCGATAGCGGAGGTGGCAGCAGCGAGAAGAAGCGCTGATAACGGCAACAGCGTTAGTAGCAGCGGTAACATCGGCTATTAGAATAATATGAACATGACACAGTGGTGGCTCCGGTACATAAGAACATGTATGAATAATTGTAATTCCATGCTTAAGACCTTTTAAAAACAACAAGGTATTGGCTAAGTATTAGCGTCAGACCCACATTTCGAAGATGAAAACTGGTAAATTAGTTATAAACCGATCTTGCCTTACTCATAAATAAAATGTAGCTCATGTAGATACAGAACATACAGCACATATCCTGCTATGATAGATTTCCAATAGACATATAGATCGTGATATATCACACTACAAATAGTTAAAGCTGGTGGCAATCATAGTGTTAAATTATATTTATCTTACTTTAAGCAGTCAGACAGAAACATCGTAAAGAACCAATATTCAAGATATTAATAATCAAGATGGCGAATTCTTAAGACGCTAGTGTTTATCCTAAGGTGAAGAATACTTTAAGTTTTATTGATAAGTTTATGGCAAATTCCTGCCGTACAAAAGATCTATTAGAAATAGAAGATCTATTTCCGGAAGTTTTATTCTTTAAGTCATAAGACATTGCATCGGGAGGCGTTTAGCTATAAGGAAGAAGTGCATCCACCAGAAAATCTAACTTGCAAACCTAACTATCTTCAATTACATTTAATTCAAATGGCAATGCTAATAATACTGTTTCTAAGCTTGTTCATGGTGCGATGCATTGTGGGTAACATGCCAAGGCCTTCCTGTATTGCCAGGGGCATTCAACTTTGACATGTTACCCACAATACCTCATACTGCATATGCGCACTTCAAGAAAGCTTATTCTTGATTTTTCTGCTAGTAGATATGCCTGACCGTGGAAATTTCACTTATTAAAATTATATCTTAATGATGTAGAGCTTATAATATAATGTAATATAATGTAATGTAATCAAGAAACGTGCAAGAAATAGTGACTGCATTGCAGTGAACATTTCACGATGTAGCTTCAAAATCATATGACATCGTGTAGTACTTATAATAATGTAACCAATAGATGTGCAATAAATGGTGATAGACAAAGACTGCGTTTTTCATTTCATTTTCTCCATTTTTATGTAAAAGATTTATTTTTTTATTGTGTATCTGCACATATACAAAAATACATATCAAATAATAAGAAAATGGACAAATATGCTGGGGAGGCCTGAAAACTTTGTAGTTTTTCGCTGGCCTACCTCAAACGAAATAGTAAATATCATATTAATATTTTTTTTACAATATACCAATTCCTTACGCCTGAATTCCGCCGTGTGAAAATTCGGCGGAGTGCACTTACTGACGCTCCCTGTACCGATTGGATAATGGGGAACTCACGATGGGCTGTTACGAGGTATATTAAAGCCAGGCAACTTAGCGTGGTAGCTTGGATGCTACACCCATAACACGCTAGGCCCAGAGTTAGCCTGTGGTATGATTCCCTTCTGGGCGTTTTGAGCCTTGAGCTGCCACATACGTGAGAGGTCAGGCCAAGGACATTATGTCCTTGGTCAGGCGTTTACGGCTAGGGTTAGGGTTAGGGTTGGTATTAGAGTCAGAGTTAGGGTTAGGATCATGGTTCAGGGCTAGGGTTAGACATGCGATTAGGGTTAGGTTAGTTTAGTCTCCCACATCGCGACTTAACTCCTCCCATACCCAACTCGGGTATATTGGAAACTCCCAAGTGTCGGCGTCGTGTATTTGGCAGGAGAGCACATGCATATCTTCCATACAATCAAATTTAAAAAAAGAGGTGTATTGTGGCCGGAACGTCGTAATTTTTGTATTTACTAAAAAAAACATGTGGATTGTACTAGTCGTATATAATTGGTCGACCAGCGAAGATTTTTGGTCCGCCGCAAGAATGATGTGGATTTATTGCCTCATGACCCACATACATGCGTTCTATATGTACAATTTCAATGAATTTGCTTGGTCACAGATTGCGAAAAACCTTTTTCAGCATATAAACCGTTATCCAGGGATATTTTCCCATGGTGTAACACTAAAAATGGTAGTTTTCAGGTGCAAAAGTAACATTTTACCTCAGTTGAGGTACCCTTTTGAAGAGTCAACAGATATATAGTATCCGGGTAATTGTATCCAAGAACATGTCGTTTTTGAATCAAAGTTTTTAACTTCAGATTTCTCTAATTGTCAGCCGTTATAAAGTTTTTCCTATATCCTGCCTGATGTGGTTTGTGCATAATTTACTAAACGAGTATTCAAAATGGAAGGGACTAGACAGCTAATTTAGGAAATTCCAAGATAGTTGTCTTGGATTGACGGGTCGAATCGGGACAATGTGACTAAGGCCGGCACCATTCTTAGGGAAAATATCCGTTCTGTAAACATGTGTTAAATAACTGAAGAAGTGGCTTTTTCAATATTATTTTACCGGATTTCAGCATTTCGTTTGAAATCATGTCATTTCCACTAGATTTATTATTCTTAAGATTTGAAACGGCAGTGGTTAGTTCCTCTGTGGTTATTGGGGAATTAAGAACAGGAGGGCTTGCAGGGGTCGGGGACAAATTTAGTGAAATGTTATCTGAATTTGGTGGATCGTTTCTTGAGGAAGGATAGTCTTTTTCTTACTGTTGAGAAGTTTTTCTACACTACTGAAGTGTTCAAGTCACTCCTCATCTGTAATGTTGATCTCTTCTTCTTTATTTGGTTTTAATTTATTTAATAACTTTTTTTTTTCTAATCATTGCAAAGTGAACCTGGTCTTAACATCGTATATCGATGATTTTCGGTTCAATATAATGTCACATCAATTCCCCTCGCTTAAGTGCACAGACACATTCGATCCCAAAATTATCAGATACATTATACCTTATACATAATTGCATGGTACATAATTAATTGTCATAAATTAGAAAATCTCTAAGAGTTCCAAACGCACCAGGATTTTTGACTACAGTATGACTGTAGTAGAGAAGATAATTGGTTCATAAGGGACTGTACGATATTTACCGGGGGGGAGGGCTGGTGCACTGGAGGGGGAGGGCCATTGAAAACTTTTTTGACCTGGGGGGAGGGCCATCGAAAAAATATCTTAACCGGGGGGAGGGCCATCGAAAAAAAAATCAGCCTTGGGGGGAGGGCCACTGAAAAAGTTTTCCAAAATATGGCGTCGCGTAGTACCGAATTACAAGAAATACGCCGTAAATTCGAAATAAAGTACGCACTTTTAAAAGTTTTCCAAATCCCAAAAGTGTCTCGGGCCGTCGCCAAAGTCGGGGTGCGAGGTTTTTGAGGTTTATTTGAGGTTTATTTGAGGTTTTCCCCCGACAAATCCGTGGACGACCCAGGAATATATATAGCGGAACACCGGCACGGGGAGCTTGGAACAACATCGATCGTCCATAGCATGTTTAGATAAGAATATTGACGAGTGGAAATAAAGTTGAACTTCAATATATGAACATAATTCCTCTGACTATCGTCGATATTTACACCAAGTTGTGGTAAAAAAGAAGTCAAGTCAAGTCACCCACGGTAAGAAAATGTTGGTCACTAGCAATGACGCCCGGCGCTCCGTCATGCCGACCGGCCGTCCCCCAGCCAGCCGACGCCGATCTCAGTGGAACTCCGGCCGAAAATATAACCCCCGTAAGTACATATAAAATTGTAAGAGGGTTTATGAGCGGTAATATTTGAAATGGTCCGCAAGCCGTGAAGTTTTTGATCGTCGTAAACATAACGTAACGTGATAAAATAACAGTTGTGCCTCGACTGATGGTCAGTTCTAATGCACTTCCGGCTTGAGTTTAACTCAAAAATCTTCGACAAAGATTTTACCCCATGCCGTTTCAAAGGTTCAGTTGACAGATATTGTTATCCATGTTTCATTTCGTATCACAAATCTTTTTAAATCTTGATAAACGCCATGGGAAATTACTTTGTAGCGGACTATACCAGCCAGTGCAGTACGACGTGAAAATGCCAGCTAGATGTACTCTCCCACCCGACTGTTCGGCAAGCTACAATGATATGGGCGGAGTTATCTTAAAATGTAGTCTTTGATGAAAGGCCGGTGGGTGGGGTGCTGAGCGCGCCGACAGGCAAAGTGCACCTACAGCTGAAGAATAAGGAGGGCCGTGGCAGCGCTGAGGACAGCTTTCCAGAACCTGGGCCCCGGGAAGGAAATCTTTCTTTCCTCTGAACAGAATGTACTTATAAGTTTTACGGAGTACAAAATAATTAACACACGTGTTTATTCCTTAGAAGTGTAACGGGTTGCAAATTTTAAGGCAGCACCTCTACAGTAGCATGAATACTCCGCCCAGTTCTCCGCCTCGATGATCGTTTATTAATTGCTCTCCATGGGTTGATCGGGCGGGCGCTATTTTAAGTGTTCGGTGCATTTCGTATAGTAAAAAAATAACAACAAAGCTACGTACTTGTACATCAACATTCAACTACCCCCCGCTACCGATGAAGTCAATATTGAAATACGGTCTTTTTTCACAAATCTTTATTGACCATTGCTTGTTTGATCACCAGCACTCTCCGGGATCCAAAGCTGTACGTTTCGCCGCACTTGCCTTACCTTTCGATGCGGTGGTGACGTCTTGCAAGTCGGCTGCGGCCGGCGGTGAAAACAAGCCCGAACATGGAACGTTTCCCGCTACGTTACCATACAATCACGCAGTACACAGCATAAATCTAGTTTTTAACAATTTTTAAAGCTGCAATTTTAAATTTGTTTGGAACGATGACCTGTCTTTAAGACCAGAGGTACCGGCCGTGCGTAGAAGGGGTGCGTACTTTATTCGAGTTTTTACATTTCAGACGGGAATATTTGTCTCCCATCAGCCCCCATCAGGGGGCGCGTACCTTTAATCGGGATGCGTACTTAATTCGGGAATTTACGGAGGGATAAAGAGACATCGAAAAATGGGGGGAGGGCCATCGAAAAATTTGTTGGGGTGGGGGGAGGGCCATCGAAAATTTTTTGGGTGGGGAGGGCCATCGAAAAAATTTTGAGCCGGGGGAGGCCATTGAAAAAGTTTTTACCGGACCATTTTGCACCAGCCCTCCCCCCCGGTAAATATCGTACAGTCCCTAATGTACTTATGAAATCCTTCTTCTTTTTTATGAGCTTTCTATATTCTTTTTTCCGTTTAAAAAAAATCTGCCCCTTATATCTGGATTGGATGGCTATTTGATAAGTTAGGAAGCCAACACCAGTTACAAATCAGGTCATTAGCCAGGTCAGAAGGTCAGTGTTTGGAACGGAAGAAGATGGAGAAGAGGAAATGTAGCGAAAACAATAAATTTATTTTTGATAGGTGAAGGGTTCCAGTGAAATCTCTGTAGAAGGTTTTGATTTTAGCCTATTGTGATTTTCATAATGATGTTGATTTGTTGAGTTTGAGTGGATCGTGAACACATGGAACTCACATGTTACTCACATTAGACCACACGTTGGCCATTCAGAAGCTGTTACGACTTGGAGTAAGGGGGAGTCTAATCCAGTGGGTCTGCGACTTTCTAACCCAGCGGCGGCAAAGAGTTCGTTATGGAGGACAGCTATCTGACTGGGAGGTACTGACCTGCTCAGTGCCGCAAGGAACACTTCTTGGTCCGTTAATTTCCTCGTAGTGTTCGATGATGCCATGAAGGACGCACTGCTTCACCACTGGAAGTATGTTGATGATCTGTCTATGACAGAATCTCGCCACTACCTCAAGCCGTCGCTAATGCAGGATGAACTGGACAGTTTCACTAGCTGGTGTCGGAACAACCACATGGTACTTAACCCAGACAAGTGCAAGGTTATCACTTTCTGCTTCATGAGATGCCCGCCCCCACCACCAACGCTCACCATCAATGGATCCCCCCTTGAAGTTGTGCCACTCACCTGTCTTCTGGGGGTGTGGCTGCAGAGAGACTTGAAATGGGAGACGCAGGTTACTAGAATGATAGGAAAGGCTAACGGACGCCTCTTCTTCCTACGGAAACTCAAACACTTCAATCTTCCCACCGTAGACCTCGTCACTATATACACATCCTTCGTACGACCAGTGTTGGAATACTGCGCGCCAGTCTGGCACCCGGGGCTCACCTGTGCACAGTCGGACAAACTCGAAGCTGTACAACGGAGAGCAGTTCGGACAATACTGGGAAGGCGTTTCACTAGCTACGAGCAAGGCAGGACAGACATAAACCTTCCGTTGCTCTCAGACCGCCGGCAGAAACTGTGTCTCAAGTTCGGGACTCATTTAGAATCCCACACACCGTCAATGCTGCCACCAAAGGGTTCGGACTACCACGATAGAACAACCAGAAACAGAGACAAGTATCGACCAATTAAATGTAGGACTGATCGACTCAGGAACTCCCCAATAGCGTACATTGTTCGCCTTTTAAATACTTAATCAAATAGTTAATGTTTTTAAGGATTAAGCTTTTAATGCCGTCTGATAATCGTCTTATTGTATAAATGCTAAATTTTATTCATCAACGTTATTCCTTTTATACTTATATGATAATTGACCCATTGTTTTATTTTGAATTGAACTCTGAAAATATTTGTAATTGGAATCCGCAATTCAGCCTGCGGGCTGCGATGGATTTGTATGTCAATAAACCATTCATCTTCATCATCATCATCATCATCATTGCGTCAAGACAATCAAGAAACATTGCCCTATTGAGAAGACATATGTGGGCGATGCCTTTTGCAGTTTGCAAGGTTGTTGTTTGTGCACTGGTTCTGTCAGTTGTGCAGTACTGCGCACCAGTCTTAGCCAACATGTCAGACTCCAACATGCGCAAACTGCAAGTAGTGCAGAATAGGGCATGTAGACTGTTACTGAAATGTACTCCTGATACTCCTACCAGGCAGATGCATCTAGATCTTGGTTGGCCGACTGTGAGAGAGAGATTCTTGATGAGCACTTTGGTCATGTTCTTTAAGATCCTCACGAGTCACGAACCACAAAATATTTACAACTCCCTTTTGCCTGTTCATGCATCTCACAGTCATAATACCAGATCTTCCGCACATAACTTTAGATTACCAATACCTAAGTCCAATAGCAGAAAACGCTCATTCCTGTATCGTGCAGTCGTGCTCTGGAACGATCTACCATCTGACGTTAATTAAGACACTGTGCGATGTTATCAGTTTTAAGAAAGCCGTTTCAAACAGTAGTAGTGTCACCTGATCCTTGACCCGTGCTCGCTACTTTTAAATTGTTAATATCTATGTGTATTTATTGTTGATGTGGTGTACATGTATGTATGTATGTATTTTTAAATGTTTCTACTATGTTGTAACTATGTACTTATGTAATTGTTTGAGCCTTGGAAGATTAGCCCTTCGGGGCTAAAAGGTTTCGAAATAAATGAAATAAATGAAATGAAATAGCATGCAGTGGTCCGAGAAACGGTCAAGAGGTGACCTTGAAACAACAGAGCATGTTGAAGAAAAGAATGGCTAGAGGCGATATAATCTACTGTACTACTGCCGTTTGACTGGTGGCAGATGTATTTACCTTGTAAGTGTCAAAACTCTGTCATTTAGGGAATGTACGATATTTACCGGGGGGAGGGCTGGTGCGTAGGGGTGGAGGGCTGTGTGGAAAAATATTTTGGCTTAGGGGGAGAGCCATGGAAAAAATAGGGGTTGGGGGGAGGGCCATGAAATTTTTTTATTATGAATCCATTGTACCATCCTAGGTTCCTAGCTTTGAAAATATGCAGTGCTTCTCGGAACCTTTGCGTTTCGGGTGCACTTACATATTTTACTTTATACTAGTATCTGTCGTCACCCCTACAATTCTAATGGTATCAGCCAAACGCCCCATAGTTCCGTTCGACATCGAACACTGTCGAAGAAGAGTTGTGCTGAAAAGCAAAGCAACGTTCCAGCAATTAGACAACCAATGCTATGGACGTCGTTGCAACCCCGGGTCCTTCTTGTAGACGGCAAAATGGATTCGAAAGTCTGTGGGTTCATCGCGTTATAGATATTTATATCGTCTTGACTGAAATTTTACGCTCATCATGGCGGACAAAAGATTGGCCCGATCTGCCATCTTTGACGCCCAAAAAAGGCGTGAAATGATATAAAAAGAGCTTGGATGTTTGCAGAGATCTCAAGAAAATCAGCGGAAGTTTGCGTCGGAGGCGATTAAGATAATTTCTAACGAGCGTCCGATGCGGGGGAGAGACGACGACCCAAGCTAGTGAGTCGGGCGTAGCAGGACGGGGCGGTACGTTCAAACATGAAAGGCGGCCGACGTGATGTATAAAGACGCTATCTACGTGTAATGTTTTGTTGACAATATGATCATATTTGTACCTTGTTAGCCGAAGAACCTCTGCACGCTGTCAGAATACGTCTACACCTCATTTTGTAATTGTTGCATATAGTACTTGTGAACTGAGATCACGTCAATCAGAAGATTGGTGACCAGTAACTCTCTCGAAGCGGCGAGTGGCCCGCCATATAAGGGCCGCGAAGGATGGTCTGAGCACCGGCGTGCCGTGTGTATTTCGTAGGTGCCCATTAAAGTTTGGTTGTGCTATTAAAATACTGCAATACTTTTTTTTCTGCGTCCATTTCGTATATACAACATAGAAGTGCATGAGGCTTGTGCGTTACATCCTGACCGGACAGGCATATGACAGCCCACGCCCTCCCCCCTAAAAATATCAAGCTAAAACCCTTAATGTGAAATTTTACACCAGAAGAAACTTAGCTGAGCAGGAAAATTACACCTTAAATGCAGGAAATAACGTTCAGAGGGTCAACTATTAAACATTTTTCCTGAGTATCGCGCCTTCGGCGCTCGGCTTAAGAAAATATGGCAAACAAACTTGAGATGACGAACGGGAAAAACCAGGCTGGCTAGAACACTGATTATTAAGAAATGACAAAAAATAAATGTCAAAGTATTTCTGTTTAAATCGATAGCACTTTTTAATACAGTACAAAAAAAAACGCCATTCCTTGTTTTATAGCATGCGCCAGCTATCCCAATTGGATGTCGTCGCCCTGACGCAAAAATGTGGCCTGCTTTGTGCTGAAGTCTTACAAAACGGGATTTGTTTTATCTTTATCATTTTAGGGGAAGGGTTATGGAAAAATTTGTGAGGTGAGGGGGATGGTCGTGGAAAAAATTGAGATCGGGGGGAGGGCCATGGAAAAAAAAACTTTCAATGCAACAGCCCCCCCCGGTAAATATCGTTTAGTCCCTTTGTATTCTAAGAGCGGCTTCTGTACATAGATCGGTTATACGAGTCTGCCAAATCTGTTTGGAGGTGCTTTGTCGGAGTGTTTTTTTATCTTTGAAAAGGTTTGAAAAGTCAGGGGTAACATCATCGGTGTCTACACAATCACAATTACCCAATATAAATGTATAAACCAGTATATGAATGGTATTAAACTCAGGTTTACAGTAAATAAAAACACAACAGCGTGGCAGCGCCTAGAACGAGGGATGGTAACAGGATGGTGACCCTGTTTGTAGCAGCCAGGAACCTGGTGATAAAGCTCGCGACAGATCAGAGTAGAGGACCAATGACAAGGTCAGGGATGAGACAGACCCAACTGAAAACCTTTATGGACGATCTAACTATAACTAGTGTCATCAGTTAATGAAATCTTCGACCGCATATCAGCATTGACTATTCATGGCAATTCAACAATACTTGTGTCCTGTCACTCCCCTCACAGTGACAGACCTGAGGACGAGATTGTAGACTTTTATTCTACACTGAGCTCCTTCAATCTTCAAGTTAACTTGAAAAAGACCAAGGTTCTAATTTTTAACAAAACAGGACGCACATACCGAAATATACAATCCCTGCTTGGCTCAGAAAATATATTTTTTTACTACGTCGTACTGCAATCTAGGTCTGTTGTTATCCTGATCTGGCACTTTCTCACTGACTAAGAAACAGTTTGCTTTAGAAGTGCGCAAAGCTGTTTTCAGCATCAAATCTCTCATCCGCCCACAAATCTCATTGACAACTTTACTAGGGATTTTCGACGTGTGCATAAAATCAACAATGCTGTATGGATGCCAAATCTGTGGAAATGATTTTTTCAAATGACAACTGCCCTATCGAAACTGTTCAAAATCGCTTCTGTAAAAACATCCTTGGGGTACACAGAAACTTTTGACAACTTGGTGACAGAATTGGGATTGGTAGGAAAGGCCGGTGTAGAGAACGGGATCGTAGTCGGTGAGCAGCTACCGTACCTAGTGCTCGCTGAGAATCCTGAAATAGGATCCGTCAGCCGGTAGAGCGTATTTTGAGAGCTCTCGCAAATACCGGATGTGCTGTGCAGAAAAATATCTGATAGTAAACAAAAGGCACGACGGGCTATCTGCAGCAAAAAATGGACGAAAATTTTATAAATCGTACATAAATCGTTGTCTGTTTGAATTTCTCCCATACAGGTGTGCACAGATTTAGCATGCACATGTAAAATATAACCGAATCACACCGGTCCAGGGTTTCCAATTGAGGGGTATGTAATAAACGTATGTAGTCGGGGTATTTTTACCATCCAAGGTTACCCTGGCTCTGCCAGACACGTGCAGCTAACGAACTAAACTAAGATTTAGTCGAGCTAAGTGGCATAAGCTGAACATTACAAATGTGTATATGATGATGATGTTTACATCTACATCATTCACGATAGACGTAAGTGAAATTTATATTAGCCACTCATTGACGACGGTGGATGTGCCTCTCTTTTGTTTATCAAGTAGATTAACCTCTGGTTAAGTATCGTCAGGCAGTCAAGACTATCATATCTGATACAATAAATGAAAATTCAATTGTTGGAATATCGCGTACACCTGTGCCCAAAGTAAAGGATGTGTCCAGGAACATATGCAAAGGTGAAGGATGACCATGTGATCACCTGGGTGGATGATATCATCGATACTAAGCGCGCAGGTACTTTCAACGATACCGCCTGTAAAACGTATGATTGGCGTCGTCTTGTCGTCTGTTATTCATAGCGAAGTTGTCAAAATATGCCCAAATCAATAATTGCAGACGCAGTGTTGTTTTTGGCGTAAAAATAGACCAGAACCGTCAGTGATACCATCTAGGAGCTAATATATTGACGTCTCATTGTTGTCATTAATAAGCATGAAAGTTTGGAAAAAAAAACACGCCAAAGTAATAACATCAGCTCACACAGCGTTATTAATGCTTATAGTTATTGATTTTAAAGCGGAGATGAAATATTCTTGCTAATGAAGGTACCATCCAAGATACAGTCAATAAAACAGTTGCAGTAGAAAATTATTGCACATACTAGACCACCTTTGTTGCCTAGTTGTACTAGTTGCGTTGTAAACAGTTGAATGTTCATTCGTTGTTTGTTAGCATTATAACTCAAGATGCTGTTGATGGATGTTCATGAATTTTAGTTGGCAGGTTAATGTTGAGAAGACCTCAATTAAGTTCGAGAATGTTCGTTATGGGTTACTACAGTGAACATTTTGTGTTTGTTTTTGAGCGTAATAACTCGAGATGATGTGTGTGGATCATTATAAAATGTAGGAGGCAGGTGGAGTTAAGGAAAAACAAGATCAAGCTCGATAATGTCTTCATAGTTTTTACGTTTTGGGATACAACCTACTGGGACACGACAACCCCACCCCACCATGTACCTCAGAGGAAAGACAGAGAAGGGGACATGTAGGAGAAGACATGTCATGAAGTGTGGAGGTAGCAGTGCCTCGTCATGCCATGCCCCACTGATGTTCCATGACTATGCAAGAAGGACCGAGCCAGCTGAGAGTGAGACTTGCTCTTCCTGCCAGCGTTTGATAGCTCAAGCAGCTTCTCTTCAGAAAGAAATGACCACTTTAATTTAGGAACAGATTCAACAACTGAATCATTCTTAAGCCCCACATTCTGGCCTTCTTTGGAAGTGATCCAACAATACTATCCATATTTTGATAACTTCATTTGACCCCAATGTTGTGGCTATCATTGATTGTACAGGGGTGAAACCCAACGCCCTATGCTGGACATTACTAATAGTCAGCTGTACAGTGATTACAAGCAACAACACACTTTTAAAGTACTAGTGACATGCACACCTGGAGGGACATTATCCTATATATCACTTTGTGCAGGGGGAAAATAACAGATGTACAACTGGTTAGAGACAATGGTTTCCTGGACTTGTTACAAGGAACAAAGGTTCTAGCTGACAAAGAATTCCATAACAGGGACGATTTTCTGACTAGGGAAGTAGAGCTTCTAATCCCTCCAGTTTGCTCGAAGCTCACTTAAGAAGATAATGTCAGAAATGCAACAGTTTTGAATTGTAGGATTCATATCGAAAGAGTAATTGGACGCTTAAAAGAGCGCAATTTGTTGTAATTACTAAATACATGTTGATAAACGTAGAACTACTGCAAAGTGATGTACTGATATTCAACTTTTGCAACATTTAAAATAGAAGCTATGATATATTCCTGTATAAAGAAAGTCTATAGTGTATATATGCATATCATAAACATGTATATACAAATGTGATATATTTTAACAACCCGGTATGTCAGGTACAAATTGAACTGCTTCGTATAACGTAGCAGGGATTTTATATTCGTCATCTGAGGATAACAGTGCTTCATTTGATATTCTACACATACATGATACTGTATTAATATAGTAACAAGAATGTACAGATTAAATGCATTGAATAATTCAATCAAAATTTTGTTGGTGGAAAAACTTACCTCAACTTTCCCATATCAGTACTCAGTAGTTACTAGCTTGCAAGCCCTTATTTGTTTCACTGATATCTGCAGCTTTGTTCACTACAAACGGGATCATTTTCCTCACATGAAGCTCATGATAACATTTCTATAGAATACTTTAGCCTTCCTTAACACACACTGTACATAGACATCATCAAACAGTATTCTATCTACATGAAGGCCTTTGGATTTGTATTTTGTACAAGCTACAAAATCTGCAAATTGGGTATCTGAAACAAACATTCGTGTTTGAACTTGGCAATAGTAAGCATGGTTATGCTTTAACTTCACTTTTCCATCTTCTACCAGAGACATGAGTCCTTCCTCTGGACATACTCAGTGATAGACAAGTCAGCTTGCGGAATTGGGATTTTTCATCGCCACAACACCCTTCCCATGACAGTCACACTGGACAATTTCTTTTTTTTTTTCAAAATTTTATTCATAAAAAGCAACATTACATCACATATATGTATACATAAATACAAAGTTTACAAGTTACAAAGAACATGTTTGTACATTCTGTTGTTTACTGCTTTGAACTATACAATGATTTCTGATTTGAAAATACAGTATAGATCTATTGATGTGTATTTGTCATTGTTTCTGTTATTACACCAGTTCTTAAATATGACATTCTTTGCAATACCTATTAATAAGTTGATTATTTTGTATATTCCAGATGAGTTCAAATAATTTGTTTTGTATCCCAGTACAATTTCTCTCAGATTTACTATTACAGTACATTTAAAACACTTAAATATCAATTGACAAAAGTTTCCCCAGAAATTTGTCAATCTTTTACACTTTAAAAACAAATGCTCGTAGTCTTCAACACAATTACATACATTACATGTACTCGACATATTTTTCCAAACATATAAAAATGTTCCACAAGGTAGTATTTCATGAAATATTTTATAATTAATTTGTGACACACGTGCTCCCAATGCAGGATTTGTTTGGTTTTGCCACACGTCTCTCCACCTCAATTCGCACTCGAAAAATCTTTCCCATTTTTTTTCTACGTATGGTGACATGAATTTTTGTTGAACAAAGTTTTGATACAAATCAGAGGTTTTAATAGTGTCTACAGTTTTGACCTTTTTTGCAGAAACGACATACAAAGTGGGCAATATTTCGCCTTTCTTCTTTAATACATTAAACGTCCCACATTTCCACTGTTTAGGTATAGCTTGTTTTAGAGTCAGGAGCTCACAAGCCCAGTTTTTCTTCATTATCAACTTCTGAAAACAGGTCTCATCTGATATAAGTTTACCATCATGCAATATGTCCCTTATATAAATAAAACCTTAATCCAGTGTGAGTAAAACAGGGGTTTACCTTTTGACATCACATGTCTGTTCCCCCAGATAACTTGGTTTTGAATGCCATGTGCTGTATGTGGTTTTAAACAAACAACATTTGCTTTTTGCCAAGCAGCAATAATCTGTTTGTAAAAAGTAGGTAACTTGTCCAAATATTTTTCTTCAGTCCAGTTCATTTGAAAGGCTAGGTTTACACTTCCCATCACTGCTGACAGGTAGTGAGAAGGTATACATCTCCAGGAGCCACTACCATTACATAAACGTTTGGCCCATGAGGCAAGTAGGGCATCCTTAACACTGTATATATCCAACATTCTAAGTCCACCTTGGTTGTTTGTTTGTTTGTTTATTGGGAATCTCCATTAGTTATACAAGCTGTGTATACTAATCTTCCTGGAGTCCTTTCACATAATAGAATACATACAATTATCAACTTAATAGTTACAAAAGATTCAACAACATTATACATAACAATTGCTTAACAAGAACAATAAAAATTACTAAGTAACAGTAACTACTTATTAAATTTACTTATACTTCTAACAACAGCAAATATACAAGTTGTGGAGAGGTCAGAGGTACACCTGTGCTCCATGTGTCTTACCACCATGTGTCAAGACGCATGTGCTCGTATTTTTTACATAGTTGACTGATATTTACTTTAAATGTGCGTGCGTTTTCGGTGAGCATGTGAGGAGGCAGCGTGTTGTACGTTTTTATACTTCTGTAGACAAATGTTCTTGTTTTAGCTTTGGTCTTAGGTTTGCCTTGAACAAACGCCCCTCTCTGAGACAGTCTTGTGTTGTGATCATGTGTAGATTCAATTCGCTGCAGTTCTTTGAAAATACATTTTGGTTGCTTTGTAGTGACTATTTTGTGAAATGTACACAATGTATTACAGAAAAGTCTTTCTTTCACTGTTTGCCAGTTCAACTGAGTGTATAGGTTGTCAAGTCTGTCTTCAAAAGTGGCGTTTGTGGCTACACGAGCTGCACGATTTTGGATTACTTGTAGTCTATCTATGTGCGTCTGTGGTGCTGACGACAATAGTGTGGAGCAGTAGTCAAGATGTGATAAGACGAGGGTTTGTATTACTGTTCTTAAAACATTTTTTGGTAAAGTAGGTCTTGTGTCTTCTTATTGTTGCAATAATACCTGCCATTTTCAGTTTTGTTTTGTCAGCGTGCAAAGCCCAAGAGAGATGTTGGTCAATAGTAAAACCTAGCAGTTCTGTGTGTTCCACCTGTGAAATGTTGATCCCTTCAATGCTTAGTTGCAATTTTGGACTCTGCTTTAGTTTTTGTTGTGTTCCCATCAGTATTGCTTTTGTTTTCCCAATGTTAAGTACAAGTTGATTTATTGTCACCCACTCACAAATTCGCTCCAAGTCCGACTGCAGCTTGTTTTGCAACTGAGCCACAGTAGGAGCCGATGCTGACGGAGTGGAGTCATCTGCATACATTACTAACATGCTATTCTTTGTTATTGTGGGTAGGTCGTTTGCAAATATAGAAAATAGCAATGGACCAAGGCAGCTGCCCTGGGGCACACCGCACTTGGTTTCTCTGTAAGATGAAAAGCTCCCATTTACAAATACAGATTGTTTCCTGTTTTTAAGATAGCTGCTAATCCAGTTGATAGCAGGTTGTTCAAAACCGTAGCTTTGCAGTTTTGCCAAACAGATGTCATGGTTTATGACATCGAACGCCGCGCTGAAATCTAGCATAATGGCTCCGACCAAATTCCCCTTATCTACTTCTTCCAACCAGTGGTCAGACATTTGAATGAGCGCGCTGGCTGTAGAGTGTGATTTTTTATACGCATGCTGGTTCTCAGAAATGATTTCGTTGGAAATCAGGTAAGTTTGTATTTGTTTCTGACATACCCTCTCCATGACCTTACTGATTGCTGGTAACATGCTAATTGGGCGACTGTTTGGGCCATTTAGTGGTGCGGATTTATTCTTTATCAGAGGTAGGACCTTAGCTATCTTCCATTGTGAGGGGAATATACTTTGCCTAATGGAACAGTTAAAGATGTAACATAGTGGACTAGCAATATGATCTGCACATAGTCTCAACAATGTGTTATCTATATTATCATGGCCTGTAGCATTTCCGGATGGCAATGCTTTCAACAATCCACATACCTGTGCAACTGTTGTTTCGTTAAATTTGAAAGTACAGTTCTTATGGGCCATGATGTTTTCTTCAATGGGAGCTGTTAACTTGTCTATGTCGGGATGAAGGTCCTTTGTGAGATTTTCAATTTTATCTATGAAATAGTCATTAAAGTACTCCGCTATATCAGATGGCTTTGTCAATATTTGTCCGTCCACTTCAATGAAATTCGGTGTACTAGAAGTGTTCTTGCCTAACATTCCATTCACAACATTCCAATTATTGTTTTTCTTTTTATTCTATCTCCCTTTCCCCCCCATACAAAATTAAAGAAGGCAGTATTGAGCTCCTTCAATATACACAAGGGAGCTGGCAAAGCATTCATAATATATGTTACCTTAGCTGCTGCTAAGGATTTTACAATAGTGATTTTTCCAAAAAGAGTAAGATTTCTTTGTCTCCAGGTGTTAAGTATTGCTTTTATCTGTCTCACTTTGTCTTCCCAGTTTAATTTCATTAGACTCTTACTACAATGACCAAAGTACACTCCCAGAGTTTTTATTGGTATTGAAGGCCATGTAATTCCCCCTATTTCTTTCTTTTTGGTCTTCCATGTACCTATCCATAACCCTTTTGTCTTGGCACTATTTAAATTGGGTCCAGCAACACATGAAAAAGATCTAATACATCTAAGTGCTTCATATAATGATTCCTCAGTTGACAAGAATAATGTAGTGTCATCTGATACTTGGCAGAGTTTGATCTCTTCTTCATCAATCTTTATACCTTTAATATTTTTATTGCTTTGTATGCTGTGGAATAACATTTCAGCTACAAACAAGAAGAGCAATGCACTTAATGGACAGCCTTGTCTTATTCCTCGTTGGATTTGGAAGCTAGCTGTCTTCCAGCCGTTGTTAATGACTGACGCTATGCAGTCAGTGTATATGGTTTCAACCCACTTTATGAAATTATGACCAAAGTTAAATTTTTCTAGTACTTTAAATATGAAAATGTGTTCTATACAATCAAAAGCCTTTTCAAAATCCAAAAATAAGACCATTCCCTGCATTTTTTCAGTATCACAGAAGTCTATGACATCCTGGATTAGTCTGATATTTTGTCCTATAAAGCGTCCTTTAATGTAGGCACACTGGTCCTTATTTATTAGGTTTCCTAGAAGAGGTTTAATTCTATTGGCTAAGACAAATGCTAGGATTTTATAGTCAGTATTCAATAGGCTTATAGGCCTCCAATTTCTTAGTTCTTCTTCATCCCCATTTTTGAATATTAGTCTTAGCATGGCTTTTCTGAAAGAAAGTGGCATCTTGCCTTCATTGAGTGCCCAACAGATAACAGAGTGCACTAAACTTCCTATTGATGGCCAAAAGATGAATAATACTTTCTAACTGTGTTTTAACATACTCATATTCAGATAGAGTTTGGGGGTTTAAGTCAGTATCTATCTCTTTCTCTAGTCTTTCTAGTCTATTTCTAGCTCTTTTTCTAGTTTGCTTCTCTCTTTGTTTTTATGTTTGGACCAGCTTATAGATAGCTCCTTAATCTTCATTTTACATATTTCCCATATTGTGTCAGGTGTGCAATGTTTCAATTCCTTTTTGTATCATTAATGACCTTTTCTACTTCTTTCTTATATTCTGAATCAGTTAACAGGTTTACATTCAGTTTCCAGAAACCATTTCCCCTTGGTGTTTCTCTGCTGTGCATATTTATGTATACAGCGCTGTGGTCACTACATATGCTAGCATAGTGGTCAGCCTCGCAAATGTCAGCTGTCAGAGTGTTCGAAATAAGCCAGTAGTCAAGTCTACATGCTATTCGAGGTGTTTTTTGTCTCCACGTGAAACTTTTATTTAATGGGTGCAAATGACGAAAAATGGACAATTTCATCTTGGGTCCCCCCAACAAATGGATACCTGTCATAAATAAACATGCTACATGGTATGACCTTGATATTACTGTGAATTGGCCTCAACGCCTCAATGTACAGTTCAGGCAGATGCCTCCATAGCTTTTCCCCACTCCACAGCAGGAGTCCGAACCTCGCATACATCTTCACAATATGATGAATGAGGGCCACAACATGTTTGTAGATTCCCTCAGCCTGTAGAAAAACACATAAACATTCTTATCGTAAGATACGTCGATGAAGGTTAGACATCCAGGTAATACGATACGCCAAAAAGCAGTTACTCAAGCAACTGGATATGATTTTGAAAACGTCAGACGTTTCACCAAGTGCCGGAAAGATCGACTCGTAGCCCCCCTTCCCTGTTGAGGGTGGGGTTGTACATTCTTTCACATATTGCCTCTTTAACACCCCGTTCCCACCAGCGTGTTTCGCGGTCTAAGATATCCGTGGACTCGAGTTTGAAAGAGTGACCCTGGTTGTGTTGTAGGTGGTGGAAAATAGCTGAGGAGTAGCCGTTGGCACTAGGTCGGCAATGTTCTTTGTATCTTACTTTGAGCGGTCGACTTGTCTCTCCGATGTAGGTGTTGTTACAATTGGGCTCCTCACATTTGAGTCTGTAAATAACATTCGCCTTGGTACCTCAACAGGGAAGGGGGGCTACGAGTCGATCTTTCCGGCACTTGGGATTTGGCACTCCCAGCCCCGAGGACAGACAACACTTAAGCTCCTGTTCTGTATAACAGGAGCTTTCAGACTAATTTGCATTATCTTGTCTTGAATTGTCTGACTTTTGTTCCTTTTTCGACTTCCAAAAATTTGTCTTCACTTTATTTGCATATCAATCAATAGGTTGTGCTTATAAACCTGCATTTCCCCTCTGGTCTCTCAGTCACTGACGAAAGCTAGTGGATACTAGCTGAAACGTCTGACGTTTTCAAAATCATATCCAGTTGCTTGAGTAACTGCTTTTTGGCATTCTTATCATAACTTATAGGTATAAATGTAACCCAATGGTGATACCTTAGATTTTACAGCAATTAAAAAAAACACTGAAACAACTAGGGGCGAGTAGAAACAGGAAAACCTCTAACTCCGGGAACATCCTCGAATCTAAAAAGAAATCGACATCCCTGTGCTGCAAGCTTTGTCATGACTCACAGGGCCGATGTGGGAACCACTGAAAAAACTAGGGGAGTAGAAACAGTCAACCACCCTGGCTCCCAGGATGCTGGAAATTTTAAAAACGCGACAAAACCCGTGCAGCCAGCTTCCGAATCAACACACAAACCGTTTGGCCAACAGGAGCCGTCAAACGAGTCAGTTTGTAGAGCTTGAACCCCACTGTTACAACGCTATAACTTTCTTGCCCTGCCATGCAAGCACAAAGAAATGATTCACAATAGAGCCAGTTGTTTTTTGGAGTATGACCCAAACAGGATACAGGTCCTGTGATCGTTTCATTCTGGGTGTGACTGGGTGTGGCTCTGATGTAGCAATACGATATGTTGGGGCCCATAGAGTGTAATTACCTCCATGACATGTCATGGAGGTTATATTTTCAGTTGCGTTTATCTGTCTGTCTGTTGCTCAAGAAGTTAACTCAAGAACGGCTGGATGGATTGAACAGATTTTGTCGAAAAATGACCAAAAAATTTTTTTTTGGTCATTTTTCGACAAAATCTGTACACAAAATAAAACAATTTTAAAGGCCTTTTAAAAATGAAAAAAAAAGTCTGGGGGCATTTTCCCACTCTACCCCCATGACAAATTTCAGGTCATTTGGCTGTTGAATCAATTAAAGAAATGGCAGGAGGAGGAGAAGAAACATGAGTGAAAGCAATATGTTTCACCCAAACACGAATGAAGCCATAATTATACATCTTTAATCTATAATCTACTGCGATTATCAATTGTGATTATATAAATCAAATTTAAAGATTCATTCGTGAACAATTTAATACCATCATACAAAATAACTCCAATAATTCCTTTTGTGAAATATCTTCAGAACGAGCTAATTATATTTCATCCAGTGTTCGAACAAACTGGGGAATCGCGCGCGTGATACGTATTAAGGAATCACCATTGGCAAATGTAAACAAACAGTGGACGAAGCCGCCCCCCTCCCCCAACCCCCCATATTCACTGCGGATGCTCGTCTACCAACAGGTCTTGTAATCCCTACATTTGCTACAAAGTATATTGACATAGTAAACACCTCATAAGTGTTCTGCGTTTTGTATTTTCATTAATATGTGACTTGATCCTGGACTAAATGATGGCAAGAAAACGCTTAGCTTCAACGTTACGATTGTCGTCTGCTATTTTGTTTGTTTTACAGTACTGTTCTTTACTTTAACCCACCAAACTGCCCTTGCGCACTCATTACAATTAGTTGTATTTGGTTATTCCGATTTGTTCAGACAAGTATGTGCTTTAACTCATAAGATACTCATCAGTTTCCTTTTGAAACGACGTAAATTGAATTTAAAACCAAGACACCAACCGAACGATTGCCCGGGGCCCGGCTCCGCCGCCATGACCAGCTGGAGTGACCACAAACTCTCCCGGCATCCCTTGCGCGCGTTCTATCTGCGATAAGGACTGCAGAAGCCTCTTCGCAGTGTCGCTTTGAGCATTGGTAGGAAAAGGCCGGTGTAGAGAACGGGATCGTAGTCGGTGAGAAGCTACCGTACCTAGTGCTCGCTGAGAATCCTGAAATATCCCGTCAGCCGGTAGAGCGTATTCTGACAGTTCTCTCAAATACCGGATGTGCCATTCAGAAAATATTTTGATGGTAAACAAAAGACACAGCAGGCGTACTTTGTTCGCTGCAACAAAAATGGATGAATATTCATTTTACTAATCATAGTTTAATTCTTGTATGTTCAGAATTCTCTCATAATGTAACAGGTGTCTACAGATGTAGCTCCACGTGTATATAAACCGAATCACACCGGTCCAGGGTTTCTGTTTGAGGGGTATGTAGTAAACGTTTGTAGCCGGGGTACCATCCTAGATTGCGCTGGCTCCGGCATGGTAGTCGCTTCACGAACCAAACTAATATTTAGCCGAGATAAGTGGCATGAGTTAGACATAAAGATGAGCAAAGCTGCATCATTCACGATACTGGGTGGAAGACGACGGTGTCTGTGTGTCTGTTTTGTTTGTTAAAGAGATTTACTTCTGGTCAAGTATCATCCGACAATCAACACTAGCATATCGGATACAGTAAAGAGAAATTCAATTGTTGTGATGTCGTATACATGTGTCCAAAGGTGAAGGGTGTGTCCAGAGACATATGCATCACGTCGGCAGAATGTATTGCGCCTGCGCGAAACCCTAATTTTTCATGGTTTTCGTTGGATAATAGCTCAACGTTGGATCGTATTTTGTTCTGTTGCAGAGGACATCTTTTCTGTCACAAAATTTGGAAGCTACAGACGGAATGTAAATATATACGCGGATATGAGTCGTTCTGCCGAAGTGCTATGCACAATACATTAAAGGTTTCACGATCACGCAGGTGCAGTACGTTCTGCCGACGTGCTTAGATATGCAAAGGTGAAGGATCGTCATGTAAACGCCTGTGAAACGTATGATCGTATCGTTTTGTCGTCTGTTATTCATAGCGAAGTTGTCAAAATATGCCCAAATCAATACTTCCAGACGTGGTGTTGTTTTTTCGGCGTAAAAATAGACCCCAACCGTCAGTGATACCATCTAGGAGCTGTTATATTAACATCTCATTGTTGTCATTAATAAGATAAAAGGCTGCAAAAACACGCCAAAGTAATAACATCAGCTCACACCGCGTTATTAATTGTTTATAGTTATTGATTTTAATAGCGGAGATGTAATATTCTCTCTATTGATGGCACCATCCAAGACATCGTGCCAAAGTATAAATACATACATGAAAAGAAATGCCGTAGAAAATTATGCACATACTAGACACCAGTTTTGTTGCCTAGTTGTTCTAGTTGGCTTATATACAGTTGAATATCAATTACATTTACACTGCGGTTCCTTTCGTGGTATTTTATAAGAAATCTATTCACCAACAAAAGACAGCCGTGATGATAAAAGGTAGGCAAATCAAAGACAAAATGTCGGGTTTTTATTTACTGACAACAGAGGAGAACGTGCGATGTGAGAGACACCTGCACAGACCAGTTGGGATATTGCCACAAGTTGGGGAAGTCACGGATTGGTAGAGAGGTGATCTCGTGATGCTCCGAAAATACGGACCAATGGGAGCAGCTCAAGTTTGAGGCAACAAAACGGTCCGTACCTGACACGCTGGCGTATTTCGACGTCGTCTCTCGACGACTTTACAAGATCATGTTCTTTGAACTGTGAGAAGAGAAGTTGGGGCGCCGCGGTACTGACACTGGTTCAGAACGCCGCCCCCAAGTTTCATCTAGTTTCAAGACATTCTTGAAGACACAACATACGGTAAGAAATGTGCTCACTCACTGTAGCTTACAAAGTGTCATTTCCAGTGTCACTGTAACTATGTCAAATTAATGATTTTATGTTCATCTAAGATTTGAGTGGACAGCAGTCTCTTCAGGAATTCAATATTAGAAGAAGTGTTATGTGTTCATAATTTGTATCCGATGGGGCTTCATGTAATCATTTAAAAGGTGTTTTCTGCCATCACAGTGACATCAAAAACATGAAGTGGACGGTGTTAGTCTCGACTCTTCTACTGTCCGTCTCGATCGGTGGGACAAATGCACAAGGTGAGTGTAAATTTTGATGATTTCTGTGTGCAGCATGCGTTGCTTGACGGCCCAAAGTTATCATGACTTGCATGACATACACGGTCATTTTTGCTAACAACGATATTGATCAGTCCATATCTTGCTCTGACAAATTAACTAAACACACATTTTGATAGCTATAATCTGTTGCGGCCTCATCTTTGTGTGCCATCAATATTTGAGCAATACATTAAGTCGCCCAGAAAAGACACAACAAAATACGTCGACAGGTAACCGCAAGCGCAGCAGCAACAATTAAAAAAGCTCATCACCCCGAGACACACCAAAGAATCCACCCAATAACCATTCTGGCCAATGAGCCCATGCCGACAAGGCATGGGCCATGTAGTCACCCCCAGGAATAGGAATGGGCCCAAAGATAGGCCAGGGTCTTTCAGGGGAGCGCGTCGCCCAGGTATAGACCAGTGAGCCGCTCAGGAGCCGTGCCGCCCGGGAACAGGCTAGAGGGCTGCCCGGGAGACTTGCCGCCCGGGAACAGGCTAGAGAGCCGCTCAGGAGCCTTGCTGCCCGGGAACAGGCTAGAGGGCTGCCCGGGAGACTTGCGGCCCAGGAACAGGCTAGAGAGCCGCCCAGGAGCCTTCCGCCCGGGAACAGGCCAGAGAACCGCCCAGGAGCCGTGCCCGCCCGGGAACAGGCCAGAGAGCCGCCCAGGAGCCGTGCCGCCCGGGAACAGGCCAGAGAGCCGCCCAGGAGCCTTGCCGCCCGGGAACAGGCCA
>NW_017802947.1:160535-161656 GCF_001625305.1 Branchiostoma belcheri
GGCCAGACAACCGCCCCGGAACAAGCCAGGGAGCCTTCCAGAAACAGGACAGGGAGCCGCCAGGAGCCTTGCCTCTGGGAACAGGCCAGGGAGCCGACCCAGAACAGGCCAGGGAGCCGCCAAAGAATAAGGCAGGAAACAGCCCACAACTAGTCCAGGGAGCCACTAATGATTGCGCCAGGATACCGCCCATGATTAGGCCAGAAAAGAACCCAGGGAACCGCCTAGGATTAAGCCAGGGAGCCGCGCAGGATAATGGCATGGAAACGTCGAGGATTAGGTCAGGAAAACGCCCAAGACCTGGCCAGGGAGCCGCCCTGACTTGATTCTGGGCGGCTCCCTGGCCATGTCTAGAGCAAGATTAGTCTAAGGATCGTTTAAGATTAGACCAGCGAGCCGCCTAGGATTAGGCGGTGGAGTCGCCCAGGAATGGGCCAGGGAGCCGCCGAGGAATAGAACAGGGAGCGGCCGGGAATAGGCCAGGGAGCCACCCGGGAATAGGCTGGGGAGCCACCCGGGAATAGGCTGGGGAGCCGCCCGGGAATAGGCTGGGGAGCCGCCCGGGAATAGGCTGGGGAGCCGCCCGGGAATAGGCTGGGGAGCCGCCAAGGAATACGCCAGGAAGTCGCCCAGAAAACAACCCAGGGAGCCGCCCAGGAATAGGTCAGGGAGCCGCCCAGGAATACGCCAGGGAGCCGCCCAGGAATAGGTCAGGGAGCCACACTGAAAACAACCGAGGGTGCCAGCCAGGTATAGGAAAGGGAGCTGCACAGGAACGAAACAGACGCCCAGGAATAGGCAGGGAGCATCCAAGAATTAAACTATGGATAGGCAGGGAGCCGCCAAGAGTTACGCTCCGGAACCGCTGAGGAATAGGCCAGAGAGCCGCCCAGTAATAGGTCAGGGAGCTGCCCGGAAAACAACCGAGGGAGCCGCCCAGGTATAGGACAGGGAGCTGCACAGGAACCCCACAGACATCCAAAAATAAGCAGGGAGCCACTCAGGAAAAGGCCTGGGAGCCACTCAGGAGTAGGCCAGGGTGCCGCCCAGGAATAGCCCGGGGAGCCGCCCAGCATTAGGCCAGGGTGCCGCCCAAGAATAGGCCGGGGTGCCGCCCAGTA
>NW_017802947.1:161686-169641 GCF_001625305.1 Branchiostoma belcheri
AACCCTGGGAGCCGCCTAGAATAGGCCGGGGAGCCGCCCAGAAATAGGCCGGGGTGCCGCCCAGGAATAGGCCGGGGAGCCACCCAGGAATAGCCCGGTGAGCCGCCGAGGAATAGACCGGGGAGCCGCCCAGGAATAGGCCGGGGAGCCGCCTAGGAATAGGCCGGGGAGCCGCCCAGGAATAGGCCGGGGAGCCGCCTAGGATTAAGCCAGGGTGCCGCCCAGGATTAGGCCAGGGTGCCGCCCCAGGAATAGGACAGGGAGCACAGTATATTTGGCCAGGGGGCCTCTCAAGAATAGAACCCAGGGAGCCGCCCATCCATGTCAGAAAAGGAACACGAGTCACCAAAAATTTGCCAAGGAGCCGACCAGCATTAGGCTAGATATCTGTCAGGAACAGGCTAGGGAGCCGCCCAGGATTAAAGGCAGAGAGCCACCTAGTATTAGGCCAGGGAGCCGACCAAGATTTTACCAGGGAGCCGACCAGAATTAGGCTACGGAGCCGACCAGATTTAAGCCACGGAGCCAAGCAGAAATAAGCGAGGGAGCCGACAATGAGTAAGACAGATTCGCCCTGGATCATGCAAGGATTCGCCTAGAAATCATGCAGAGCCTGGCCCAGGAATTGGCCAGTGAGCGACCACAGCAAGTGGAATAAAAACTCTGTATATTTATCACATTTTTTGGTCGTGATGATCAGCACACAGCTAGCAAGTGAAATCAATAGTTCAGAAAGCATTGTGGATTTTGCCTCTTGTTTACATAAAACATAAAGAGATAGCGGTGATGTCGCGTGTCGGATACGTACCTCCACATTAAGCCAGCACTCCACAGCACACAGCAAAATAACCAAGGAGTTTCCCAATAATACTAGTAGCCCAAGGAGCCACTTAGGATCAGGCCTGGGAACCACCAAGGTAACAACCCAGGGAGCCGCTGAAGACAAAGGCCAGGTAGTCACCCAAAAATTGCTCAGGGGGCCGCTCAAGAATAGACCAGGGAGCCGCCCAGGTATAAGCCAGAGAGCCGCCCAGGATTATGCCAGGGAGCCGCCCCGCACATGGTTATGCCAGAGAGCCACACAGGACTAGTTAATGCCGGCTAGTTAATGCATGTTGTCTCCGTTTATGACGCATGTAAGGGTTGAATATTTTTTTCTGAAACCGGTGCTTATCTGTTCATGGAACATTTCTGTGATTGACGATCATGAGGTAAGATCCGTGATATTGTTTTGGGACGCTTTTGGACGTTATTTCAGCAATATTTGGATCACAGATTCCACATCAACACCAGGTGGTTTAGTTGGCCGTCAATTCTCTAGTATTGCTACAGAAAATTTTAAACATCCATGTACATCATTTACAAGCTCTGTCTATGTGCAGAAACAAGAAAGTTGTAGGTTTTTTTTTCTTTCTAAAAATTACATATGTATCCGTTTGATAGTGAAATATTTTCAGGTCTTCTTACCCGAGGCAATCTTTTAGTCATCATCAAATTGATCCTTTTTACTAAGTGTGCAATTTATTTGCATCATTCCTTTAACATTTGGAGTACGATTGTTATTGTGTCAACATTTGAATCATAAATAGCTCTGTCATTGCTTTCATAAACACGGAGGAATTGCTTATGCCTCATGGCGACTTTCCTTGGTACCGCAGCATAACTACCGTGTTCCTTTATCTTAAGCTTGGTTTTGATTTATTATTGTCAGATGGTTTTAATTTATTGTTGCCAGATAGCTTTATGGAACAGACTATCAATTAAAATGTATTATCACAACCTCAGTTCCAAAAGCAACAAAATTGTCAAAATCCTATGGTTTCATGAGGTTTTCGCACTCTTGTTTACATTTGCAGGACTTGTTTATATTGTATCAATAGTTCTATTTCCTAAATAGGTCTGTCATAGAACATAACATCACTTGTGAGAGGAATATATATGCTGTCTTGGAACTTCATTCTACATTTATCATTGCTGAGACACGTACCAGTTTATCATATTGGTGTTGAAGTTTTTTCTGTTTCTTGTTTTTTAATTTTCTTATTTGTCTGTTTGAATATGATTTTTTTTTGTTGGAGCAAGGAGCTTCTTGGTTGGAGAAATTCTCTGGGGAAAGGCAGGCGGTACCTTATCTGACATTGTACCTTATCTGACATAGATTCCGTGGAACATGAAACACGGCTTATCGTCGAGTAGTTAAAGAATCCATCTTAGTAGTCAACATCCTGGAAATTATCTGTGGGGAGTATAGGCCTGAAGGACAATCTCCATAGCTATAGGTAAAGGCAACATTGCAACATTGTTGGGAATTTCAACTCTTCTCTCAGTTTGGCACTCCCAAACGTATGTTTGATTCGGCCAATTTTTTGGTAATATTTAGTTGTTTGTGGGCCAGTGTTTGAGGTGGAGGTGGGTAACACTGTTTGGTGCTCATTTGCATGACAATAGGCAGTGTGTGCCTGGTGATGCACACCTGCAGTCTAATAGTTGATTTGCATAGAGACCAGACAGTGGTGGTCTGCGGTGGATTGTCTGCATCGTCTGGGGTTCACTTCTTTCGTGGAGTTTTTGTGGTTGGTAGGGCGTATTTTGGGTTTGCTGGCTTACATGCATGCTGGCTTGCTTGTTCGCTTGCTGGTTTGCTTGGGTGTTTGTTTGCTTGTTGTTTTGCTTGTGGGAAGTCTTTGAGTCTAAAAGAGACTGTCCGTCCTTCGGCTTCTTTCAGCCAGTTTATCTGGCCATGATGAAATGCCTGAGCCTGAACAGATTTGGTGGGCGGCAGTTATTAAGAGAACGCGTTCATCGGATCAAGGAGCTCCTTGATCGGATACAGCTTACAATGCTCAACCGGCCTTGAAAAATCAATATATATATATAGTTAAATAGGAGATAGTGACAACGTTGAAAAAGGCCTATGCAAATTCCAATAGAAAGACAAGGGTGTCGCTACATGCTGACTTTGATTGATACAAATGTCCCAGGGAAGACATTGTTTGGGGGCTAAACCCCCAACGTTCGCCTGTCCCATGGATCGATGGAGGATTGTATAACCAGGACTTCATCGCCTTCGAAGTGGTTGACAATGAGTTTGTAGCGAGCAAGACACAGAGGGGCTTGGACAGCTGCTTTTCCAAACCTACATGTGTTTAGTTTTGGACAAATTTAGCCTGGCTGCGAGTATAATGTACTGCCGAGAACCTTAACGTCTGTATGTCTGTTGTAGCCTTTCAGTCAGTCTCCTGAAATCATCACCAAACGACTTACCCACACCTACGCCCAATCTTTGCACATTTGATTGTAGACATTGATTAAAGCTTTCTAGGGATGATGCCCCATCCGTGCTTTGTGGCAAAGAATTTCACTATACGATAGTTCTTGGAAAATACGAGTTTTTGAACATCTATATTCTTGGTTGATGACTCTGATATTTGAAGGCATGATTGTTTCTCGTTCTTTTCTGGGCTGATATTACATACTTATTGGTTGGTATGCCCACAGATTGCGTTTAATCAAACCTAATGTCTTTTTGGCCTTAGCAGTGATGTTGATAACATGCGTGCTCCACTTCAGGCTACAGGGTATTGCACTTTGCCCAATATCTTGCTAGCTGAGCTGTTGAGATCTCCTTGCAGTACAGAGGCATACTCCGGCTTAGACCGAATCAAGGTGTTGTAGGCTAACTCTAGGGCTTCCCTATTTAGTTTTTCCTGAAGTTTACGGAGGACGCCTAGTTGTTTTATGGCTTTGTTGGTCTGTGCTTGTACATTTTCGTTCCTTCGCAGGGATTGGTGGATAGTGACTCCAAGATAATGTAAGTTGTTCAGCCACTTTTCCAAGGATGTAAACATGCACTGCACATTCTTTGGGTCCGACTTAATACAAGCTACTTTGCATTTATCAGGGTGTAGACCAAGTCCCCAGTCTGAGAAATAGGTAGAAACAGTGCGTAGGTCTGCGTTAATGGTGGCAGTTACCTCCTGAACGGTTTTAGCTGAATTGTACAAGGAGGAGTCAACAGCAAAGCAATTAATATTTAACTAGTACGGAATATCGTTGAGCCCGACAAGTTGAGGTATACAAGACAGAGTCAAGGTCCCAGGATGCTTCTATGTGGCACTTCTGCTTGACGTGTTCATTATCAATAGGACGTGACACCGTTACTGACGACTCGTTTTTGACGGTCAGTCAGGTTCTTAGGTAGCTCTTAAACCAGTGGATCAGCAGTCCCTCTACACCATAACGGGTCAGTTTGTAGACATGCCCTTGTCGCCATACTGTATCAAATGCACCCCTGGCGACAAGAAATACATCTGCAGTGCATGCTATATCCGGGTTTTTGATAGATTTCACCCAGTAGTCTAATAGGCGTGTTAGCTTAAGAACAGTTCCGACCCTTCCTAAATCCTGACAGGTGTTTGTTGAGCAGGTTGTTATTTTCCCAGTAGTACAGTTGGTTATGGACTAGTCTTGCAAGGGAGCACATTAACACTAAAGAGGGTATGCCAGGTTGAAGTGTACTGGATTATATATTGGTAAATGGCAAATTGCTTTTTAAACTCCTTTCCAAACTTTGCCGTACTATCTAGAATTGAATCGATCACATGCCCCTAGTTTGAGAATTACCCAGCAATTTTTTTTTCAAACTTTACAATGAGAGGGAAAAGGACTGTGCACTTAGCTCTAATCTTAGTATGCTTCTTTAACACATGCCATTTAACACAGGCCACGATACTGAGAGTCTGGATGCAGGGAATGTTAGATAGCATTAGGAACCTAGACAGAAAAAAACCTGACAACGATAATTTACAAAGAAAATTCTTTCAAGAAAGTGTCGTAATAATTTTGCCATATCTGTAAATCTTGTTTGATAAGTGACTTTGACTTTATTTGGATCCGCATTTAGCTTAACAGCTATTCTTCCAGTCGTCCATTACATAATGTATTGTGATTAGAAATACAAAACATTGTCCATAAAACAACTGTGCTATCTACTGCAAGTGTTCCAGTTCTTATTAGACATACGGTACAAGAACCTCTTGTTTTTGGCGTTTTTCTTGTTTTTGTTTTGGCAGTTTGATAATGTTCGTTGTTCCTGATCGTGTTTGGTACATACTGTTCTTTGACTCGAATGTGATTTGTTGGTACAGTACTAGTGTCTTTGGCATTCCAATGTGTACTATCCTGCGGAATGGGGCAGCGCTTCTTTGCTGAATTCTCTCTGTCTCTGGTAACCAGCCTAAGGTGTGTAGCATTGTAGCACTGTCTTGGTGTCACATCCCAAGGCAAGTCTTGCGGCCCTATTTTGTACTACTTGAAGACGTTTGATCTTCTTAGCCGGTGTGTTTCCCCATACAAGAAAGCAGTAATCAAGATGAGAGAGCACCAGGGTTTTATCAGATTTTTCCTTAATTAACCTATATGGTAGTTCGTTTCTTACTCTGTTTAACTGAATCATGCTTGTGTTACACTTCTTCACAATGTTACTTATGTGATAGTCCCATGTTAAGTGCTTATCCATGTGAACTACCGAGTAGTTTTACAGTGGGAACTTGCTCCAGCTGTTGCCCCGCGGGCGGTGGTGCTTTCCCTGTTCGTTTACTTGTTCCCACTAGCATCGATTTTGTATTTCCATTATTCAACTTGAGCAAGTTGTTGTCAGACCACTTTGCGACTTTTTGTAAGTCGGCTTCAGTTTTTGTTCTGATGTCGTTTACAGTGTGACCTGCCACATGAACTGTGCTGTCATCTGCATATTGGTTAGACCGTCTTCTGTGACCATTCCCATGTCATTCACATACTTAGATAATAATTGTACAACTGTGGCCCAGGATAGCTTTCTTGAGGAACTCCACACTGTAAGGTTCGCTTTTCACTGTGAGATCCGTTGCCATATACCCAAAAAAGGTCTATTTGCCAAGGTCTATTTGACCTGTATGACTGCACCCAGCTGACACTCTCCTCGGAAAAGCCACACGACAAGAGCTTGTTAGAAATACACATCATGATCTACCAGATCAAATGCAGCGCTAGATCTGTAGTCCAGCAAAATCACCGCCGACAGCATTCCATTGCGCATATATACTGCGTAGCCATTCGTCAGTCATCTTTAGGAGTACTGTGGAATAATATTTTCTGTAGGCACGTTGTGCTTTCGACTGTACACACTTTTTCGCACGCTGAAAGTAAACTTACTGGGCGTGAGTTGGATCCTGGCAGAGATTTACTGGTATCCTTGGGGGTAGGAACCACTTTTGCATGTTTCAATCCCGACGGGAACTTTGCTGTTATGACAGACAAGTTGATGATGTAGGCTATTTGGCTCAGCTATAGTTCCCGTACTGATCTTGAGCATATTGTTGTCTATGCCGTATTGACCTGGTGCTTTGCCATCAGAGAGCCTTGTCAGGACTTTCTGTACGTCCTTTCCCGCTACAGTTTGAAATGTAAAATGAAAAGTTGGTCTTTGGTTGGGACCCGGAGGAACTTCATTGACTTGGTCCTCGTAGAGGTCAGCAAAGTGCTCTGCTATGTCCTTGGCTCAACAGCTTCCCACCTAGCTGTATGTACACAAGCTGGACTCACTGCGTGTTTCCGCCATAGATGGGAATTGATAGTGTTCCACGTCTGATTTGGATTTCCTGAGCATATCTCTATTTCTTGAACACATGCCATTTAACACAGGCCACAATACTGAAAGTCTGGATGGAGAGAAATCAATAGAAGACGTTTTAGATAGCATTCATCATCATATCTTGTCGGCCCACTGCTCCAGCCAGTCCAGGGCTTCCTGGTTTGCATCGTAAATGCCTCGTTTGGTGACAGATGGTCCTAATTCGCAGTCATATAGGATGTGTTGCATAGTTTGGGTAGGGTGGCCACATGGACAGTCAGCTGAGCTCTCCCGTCCCCATTTTAGCAGATTGTCTCTGGTCCTACCTACTCCACATCTAGCTCTATTCAGAGCAGCCAATTTCCTTCTAGGCAAATGAGTGCCATGAGGTAGGGACTCACATGGGCTCTGTAGAGCTTCGTTTGGAGGAGGGTATAAAGTTCTCCACTGGTCCAGTCGGTACGTGGCAGACCATAAAAAGACCATAAAACTTCTTCTGGACTAAGTCTTCTTCTGATGTCTTTGTAATGGTGGAGAGGGTGTCTTGGGTCCTGTTCCTGTAGGAACTTCTGACTCCTAGAGTGAACCCCTCTACGGATGGGAGGTGGTGCAATACCTGCTAATCGGTACAGTGCTGGTAGAGGTGTGGGTGTCAGCACTCATGTGATGATACGGCAGGAGGTATTGAGTTCGACATTCGGCAGTTCAGATAGCATTAAGAACCTAAAAAGAACCAGGCAACGATAATTTAGTTCCATAATTTTTTCACGAAAGTACGTGTCGTAATACTTTCCATATCTGAAAATGTCGTTAAATAAGTGTTTTACACTGGGTGGAAAGTTTGCATTCAGACGGGTGGTAGGGCCGGAAGGCTCCTCATTTTCTCCCGTTATATTATTTCTTTTGAGACCTCTTGCTTCTTTGATACTGAGTGATGCGGATATAAAGAGAGTCTACCGAGAGGGATGATTTCTTTTAATCTATGTCAGCCCTCACTCAGCATTAGCAGCCGGACTGCCTAGACAGAACGCTGTCGAAGTTTTGCGCTGAGGAAAGAATTAACTTCACGTTTGAATCTTTGTCTGTCCCTGCACATGCTTTTAATTTCTGTTTGGGAACCTTGCTTTTCCGTCTTTAAAAGGTGACGATGCAGTCAAGGGTGACTTGGAAGGTCCAAAGTTGGACAGATTACTATGGTTTCCATGTAGGTGAGAATTACATGAAGTGTTTGAGAGTTTGACAAACTTTCAAAGCTGTTCGACAGCTCGATGTCACTGTTGTTAAAAGTGAACTTGAGAAATTAGGCATACCATATTGACAACATATCCATTTTAGGCCGTTGTGT
>NW_017802947.1:169661-219841 GCF_001625305.1 Branchiostoma belcheri
AAAAGAACCAGGCAACGATAATTTAGTTCCATAATTTTTTCACGAAAGTACGTGTCGTAATACTTTCCATATCTGAAAATGTCGTTAAATAAGTGTTTTACACTGGGTGGAAAGTTTGCATTCAGACGGGTGGTAGGGCCGGAAGGCTCCTCATTTTCTCCCGTTATATTATTTCTTTGAGACCTCTTGCTTCTTTGATACTGAGTGATGCGGATATAAAGAGAGTCTGCAGAGAGGGACGATTTTTTAATCTATGTCAGCCCTCACTCAGCATTAGCAGCCGGACGGCCTAGACAGAACGCTGTCAAAGTTTTGCGCTGAGGAAAGAATTAACTTCACGTTTGAATCTTTGTCTGTCCCTAATCTCAGCGATCTCCCTCGGAAGACTGTTCCAAGTTTAACAGTTGTTGGTACAAAGGTTCTTATATGATTGTTGATGTGGGAGACAGGGACCACCAGAGTGTTTAGAAAGTACATTATAGGAGGCATTAGGGCTCACACATCAGTTGTTCCAGTCTATACCTGTCTAAACTGCGGTTTAATTTCGTTTAGTGAGTCACGTAATTTGTCTGTGCAGTCAGTGATATTTGCGTATGTATGGGATCTGTAACAGGAACCAGTTGTAATTGGTTTAGCTCCTCTAAGGTTTCCCATACTGTTCCACAGTTTGTATCCAGGTTAATTTGGTGTGTAACTACCAGATCTTTCTTGAAGGCAAGGATACCCCCCCCCACACACACACACACCCTCCCTTTCCCCGAAATCTGTCTTTTCTTATGACGGTGAAATATGGGGAAATAGTTCACTGTTGCCAACTGATCCATTTAAATGTGTTTCCATGCCTAAAATAACATCTGGAGAATTGTAATACTGCTCTAGACATACTGCTAGATCAGCTGTTTTGTTTCGTATTCCCTGGAAGTTTATAGCACATACTTTTAATTTCTATTTGGGAACCTTGTGTTTTCCTGGCATGTCTTTAAATGTGACGATACAGCCAAGGGTGACTTGGAAGGTCCAAAGTTGGACAGATTACTTTGGTTTCCATGTAGGTGAGAATTACATGAAGTGTTTGTTTGAGAGTTTGTTGAGGACAAACTTTCAAAGCTGTTCGACAGCTCGATGTCACTGTTAAAAAGTGAACAACATATCCATTTTAGACCGTTGTGTTCCGCCAGAACATTGTAGTTTTACCATCCTTGGCATTCATCACATGCAATAGCTCCTTGGTTCCATTTGGCAGCTTTGCCACACAAGAGACATGAAAATTTGGGTTCATAAGGACCTGGGTTCTAATGTAGGTCTCCTGACCTGTTTAACATGACAAAGTGAGCAATAGATACAGAAAATGATTTAAGCGGGTTGCTAAGTGAGGAGGTAGTTTTGACTTTCTGGTGCTTGTGGAAGCTAAGCAAATTTAATAAACCAGGAGAAAACTTAATATCAGTATTTGGGACCATGGGGCCTGCTTTTACCAAGTTTTTAAAAATAAAATTGTCTTTTTTTAAGATGATAGTATGATTTCCCCAAATTAGTTCAATAAGAATTTCCTGTACTGTTTGTGGTTGCTTTAAACCCCCTCCTGCTTGGTGCAAAGCAAGGACAACATACTTATAGATGTCAGATACTATTGATATTACCAGACAATGGTCTTTATTTCTAAAATTCATTTTACAAATCAAGTTATCTTCACCATACTCTTTAAGGTAGAAGTTAGATATCAATTTCCACGAGGACATAGGTCTATTACCATGAGGCCAGTAGACCCTGAATCTGACATCTAACATTAAGCATTTTCATTCAACCTTCATCGTTATATCATGCAACTTCTAGAGATTTTATCCTGTTTACCATTCCAAAGATAGAAAGGACTATCTCTTTTTTTTGTTTATTCTAGGATATCAATATTAATGAAATCATAAATCAACTGGGACAATGCAAGTTGTTTGATGACTATTATTTTACCATGGAGGGTTAGTTTTCTATTTTCCCACTAAATTAAGGGTGTTTTAACTCCTCTATTTTCTTTTCCCAGTTTAAGAGATCACATACTTTTGGGCTGTGGCCAAAGTACACCCCAAATGGTTCTTTTGTGCAACTCAAATCTAGGACATTCTCATCACACACACAACTATCCAAATAGCAAGGGTTTTAGATTTATTTAGTTTAGTTCCTGCTACCTTACTGAATTCAGTTATAACTTCTATTGCATTAAGAATTGAATGTTCATCTGCTGAATTAGTGTTGTCTCATCAGCTACCTGGCTTATTTTAAATTCTTTACTACCCTCATTATATGGAACTAAGATTCCCCTCATGTCTTTAGACGTCTTTATCTTAGTAGCCATAATTTCTGTTCCTAATTTATACAAAACACATAATAATGGGCAACCGTACCCTGTCTTATTCTAAGGTTAAGTTCTATGGGCTCTGATATCCAGCCATTATTTAATATGCTACAGCAAGTATTCGTGTATAGTATTTTTTATCCAATTTAAAAATATTGGGCCAAAGTTGAATTTGTGTAGGATTGTGTACATGAAATCTCTATTTACATAATCAAAAGCTTCTTCAAAGTCTAGGAATAGAAAAGCACCAGTTCTCCTTACATGTTTAATGTAAAATATTTGGTCATTTATTATTGTTATATTTTGTCCGATTAATAGTACTTTAATATATGCTGTTTGATTTTTGTTTATAATTTTTGGAAGTAAATCCGTTGGCTAGGGTAAAGCCTATAATTTTGCAGACAAAATTCAAATGGCTTATAGGTCTCCAATTCTTTAAGAGATATAGCTCATTTTTCTTATGTGCTAGTAATAATTTCAAGAGTGCTGTTCTTTGTGGATAAGTTAATTTTCTGTTTTGGTAACCTTCTAAAAGGATTTATGCACTAGGGGCCCTAATACCCTAAAATTCTGAAGGAAGCCCATTAGGTCCAGGGGCTTTGTTATTTTTCAATTCAGTTAGAGCTTGTTCACACTCTTTTAAGGTAATTGGTTTATCTATGTCATTTTTCTTATCCTCTGTAAGTGTGTTATCTAATGCTATGTCTGACAGATATTACTATCAGGCTGAATATTATCTTTGATATGTAGGTCTTTATAGAAATTAACAGCTTCTGCTAAAATGTCATGTTGATTAAAGACGTCCCTGTCTTCCAGCTTCAGCATATAAATGTTTGATTTGGTTACACTTTTCCTTTCCAACCAAGGTTGAAGTGTTTCCTTTCCCTTTACTCCATTTTGCACCGGACCTAATGTAGGCTCCTTTGGCCCTTGTTTCATATAATTTGTCTAGCTGTTTTTGTGCCTTTTCCTATTTTATACTTAGCTGATAAATCTATCTATCTATAAATCATTCTCTACAACTTCAGTTACGTTTTTAATGTGGTGATTAATGTGGTGATCATATCTATATGTGCTTTCCAAGTTAATCGATTATAACTGATTATTCCTAAGACTTTGGCCTGACTCTCTTGAGAAAGGGGTGAATGTTTTGCCTCAAACCAGGAGATGACTTTTTCAATTCTTCATTAGACTAATGAACTAATTATGTTGAAGTCTGGGTTCGATAGAAAAAGATTTGAGTCATCTGCAAATAAGATAAAGAATATAATTGTGGATGCTTGTTCGAGGTCATTTATATAGATCAGAAATAATAAGGGTCCAAGGATGGAAACCTGTGGTACACAACATGATATTGTATTAAGTTTTGATTTAGTATCATTAAGATTTACATATTGTTGTCTATCGGATAAATAGGAAGACAACTACTTTATTGCGATGTCACATATTCCATATCTTTATAGTATGAGTAGAATGGAATGATTGTATCAAATGCTTTGCTTAGATCGAGAAAAATTCCTATCGTATATTCTTTGTTGTCTGGCCGAAGTAATTTTTTCCATTAAATGGATCAGTGCTATAATAACCCTTCCTATAGCCGTGTTGATGTTATGTAGGATATCATTTTAGATGTTTCATAAGACGGTTATCTATTAGTTTTTCGAGGACCTTAGATATGCAGGATCATACAGATATAGGTCGATAATTATTAATGTTGAATGTTGGGCTTTACTTTTGCGACTTTTAGTGAGTTAACTCCACTTTGTGATGTGTATAAGAGGAGTGATAACAAGGGGAAGTGATAACTTTAGTACTTATTTCATCATGACCTGCAGCTGAGTTCTTAATCTTGACAATATCAATGATTACAGCTTTGGTTGGTGGTGTAAGAGTTGATAGGTTAGCTCAGATGTAGCTCAGAGGGTCTTTCGTTCATATTTCGTCTTAATTTTCGGTGATTTTAGTACCAATTTGTATTTCATTTGGACCAGATATTTTACTTTTATTACGATTTAAAACGTCATTTATCAGGTTCCATGTTTGTTTTATATTTCTAGTGGTTTCAGTGAACTTTTTGTGGTAGTATTTTTCTTTGTAGTTTTAGGAGATGATTTAACTTGTATTTTTTGTACAAGCTGTGGTTTAGGGGTGTGGGATTTTTTTTACATATTAAGTATAGAGTTTGTTCTTTTCACGTATTGAGTTTAATAGTCCGCTGATTAGCCAGGGTTTTCTCCAAGAATGGTTGGAGATTTTCTGCACTTTTCTTTGGGAAACACTCTACGTAAAGTGACCCGTATGTTTCAAGAAACTGATTGTAGGCTTTCTGTGTCTGCCTGGTTTAATATGACGGTCCATACTATTCTTGATAGGGATTCTATACTTTTCTGAGTGTTTGTTATGTTAATTTGGCGGTAGGATATTTTCTGTTTCCCTTACTGGCCCCCTTAACATCAGATGTAAGGAATATCGGAAAATGATCGGATATATCAGGATTAGGCTTCCAACCTTAATGTTGTTACTAAGAGAGTTGGTATCTATCAGGGTAGCAGAGAGGGCGTTATACTCTTGGGTTTACATATAAATGGGTAAAGGCCATGTGAAACATTTCATTCACATGATCAGTAGTATGTTTGTTTTTGTTGTCCAGCAGATTGATATAATTGAAATCACCAATAATATAACAAGGTGCTCTTTATTTATATAATTCATATGCGCTCATTGAATTCTCTTATGTCAGTATTTGATGGCCGATAAATACAGCCCATTACTGTTTTATCTCTCTTTGGAATTCTTTGGAATGATCTCAATGAATATGCTCTTTGTGTACCTGTGTCGTCAATAACAAATTCAAGGTCAGTTCGTTTTTGATAATACACGTCGTTTCTAAGGTGTAGAGACACACCCCCTCAAGACATTCTTTCTGCAATGGTGTATGCTGTTATAACCAGATATACTATAACTGGTAGTTTCTGATAGCCATGTTTCGGTTAATGCGATAACTGTGAAGTTGTGATGCAGGAAGGAGAGGTATTCATTGAGTTCATAAAAATGACATGGTAGGCTTTACATTCAGGTGGAACATAGAAATATAGTTATAGCTGAGTTTGTTAAGAGATTATTAAAGGTAGTAGAAGTTTCATTTATAGATGTGTAATAGTCATTCAGAAAGTTTGCATCAGGATCTAGTGGCGATATAAGTGATTCATGATCTAAATCATTTAGACCAGATGGGTTAAATATCTGGGTGTTGGTTTGTGCGGTTGTTGAGTTCATGGTTCATGGCGTTATTAGCAATATTTGAATTAGCTCAGTTAAGATCCGTAATCAGTTCAGGATTTCCATATTGTCCTCAGTATCTGGAGTTGGCTCTTTTGCGATCAGTCTCTTCCTCTCTAGGTGGGTGGACGGTGAGTTTGTCGAATTTCAGATATGCGACATTTCCTCATTCTCTTGCCGCGTTCATCTCCGGGATCAGATCCTTTCTCTTGTGTCGTACCTTCTCCAAGACGTCCTAGTTGATGTAGATGTTATAATTACTCCCTTTCAAATTTTTCGATCGTGATTGTGTCATGGTCCTTGTACCTTGAAAGCTTGGCTACGATTAGGGGCGGTCGTCCTCCGTCTTGAAAACGTCCATTCCTGTGTGCTCTTTCTATTTCTATCTGCTTAGGTTCAAGATTCAGATTTTCCTTGACTAGATCTTTTACGTTTTGCTTACATTGTTCCCATGTTTCATCCTTAATAACGTCGATCCGTGATGCCGCCGATCAAGATGTTGTTTCTCCTAGATTTTAGTTTTGCTAGACTTTTGGGAAGTTATCTCTATAAGTAAACTGTCTGAGCTCTTTATTCTTTTTCCGCCAAATATCCCAGAGTTCTAAAGATGAACAAAGCTTACTTTAAGTACTGATGACTGTTCAACATTGTTCATTATCCCTCCTTTTTTAACACTATGGTATACTGCATTATAATCTCCTCCAGCGATTACATTTCTAGTAGTGTCATTGCTTAGTCTTCCACTATCATCTATCCATTTAGTATGGTTTGCTACACAAGTACATAACTGAATTTCTCTTTACCGGAACACAAAAAAGTCCTTAACGTCAAATCCATAAGTCCGATTAATTATATAAGTCCGTTCCGTTCCAAGTCGTCATCGGCGAGTAGACAGACATTCCATGCTGTCATGCTGATCAGCTGGTACCCGGAAGTACTCTGGCTGACCTCAGTGTTATTGTTGCTACGGTAACCCTCATTGTTGACGGAAGTGCCGGGCGATAGTTCTGCCGCTGGTTCCTTCTCCATGTACAGCCGGAAACTTTCCTCTATGACATCTTCAGACAATGGTGATGGGCGTCTTGGTGTTCCGATGTAAGGTACAGTCAGGATCACCTCGCTTGTGTCCTGACATACCGCAGTCCTTGCACACAATGTCATTGGGGCAGATCTTGCTGTAGAGACCCCTTTGAAGACATCACCCACTGGTCATGTCTTTCAGTTTTTTGTAGTGCTGTTCGGTGCTTCGTTCAATTCACCACACCAAATGACGTCTTGGCTGGCAAAGGAATGTCAATAAACACGAACCTGTTGCCACTTGTCCATCTGGTCAACTTCTTGTCCTCGTCTCTGTCTTTCTCCTACACAATGATGATTCTGAGTCTATAGCGTTTCCTATTGAACAAGGCTTTGTGCTCGTTTCTAAACCACTACACAGCTTGAACTGATTAAGCAAGTCGATTAGAGTTTTGGCTGAGCCGATATTTTCTAGTAATGCCATCATATCGTCTGCATACATACTTTATTTTCTGTCCGTACACATCTAATGGGCTTGGGTCATCTTGCCGGAACCCTGTGTTTAGCATAAACCAGGGAGAAGAGAAACCATTGTTGAGGACACAGCTTTGTGCATTTGTATGAAGTAGGTTTACCCAAGAAGTAGAATTTTCCCCACAAAGGCTCATGGTGTCTAATGTTTTAATTATATGCTCATATTCTAAAGTGTGGAAGTCTTTTTAAAGTCAATAAAAAGCTAGGCCTGGAGGAGGGGTTAGAATTTTTGTGAATTGCATTGCATCAGAGATATGCGGATGTTTGTAGAAATATGCCGTCCTTTAATGAAACCGGATTGATCTGAGTGAATTAGTGTCCACCAGAACCATGTTATAGTCACTTATCCCCAGGAAAACTGTAGTCTTTTCAACTATATTGGGTTAATAACTAAAACCAGATCCAGAAGATTTCAAGTTGGGACTTGAACTGTTTGGAATAACCCGTAGTTATTAGGTACAGGAGTTTCTCTGCCTGGCCTGTGTGGGTCTGATTGTTCTCAGCTGCACTAATATCTCAATTGATGCCAGGAGTGTTGAAGTCCCCAACGATCATCGCATTGTCATGATTTAGCTCCCATTTTACTTATAGACCTATAAAGTTCATCTAGACTATCGCTCTGCCCTGATGGTGGTATGTAGTTTGTATCGATTATCAGTGGTTTCCTTCCTGCAATTTGGGTTTGTGTCCAGATGATCTCACAGTCTGTGTCCAGATCTGGTCTGTGAGTTACACTTAAAATCATCCCTGTTCGCTTGGAATGCATCACCTCCTGGGTCAGTTTTTCTGTCTTTTCAGTGTACTATGTAGTTGTCGGGAAATATTTCACTACCTGCTATGTTTTGATTGAGCCATGACTTTGCCTGCTACGATGTCTAGTTTGTACCTGTCGAGTACAGTCGCAAGCTCAGCTGTTTTGTTTCTCTCTGACAGTTCACTAGAAGGGGTTTACTTTGGGATCGTATGGTAGGATCTACTCACACACAGAGCAAATTTGTCGATTTTTATTGTAATTGTTTAGCATAACGTTGGTATTGTTCTTTGAAGAAGAACAGTGTTCCTCCTGAGTAGAGTTTTGCGCTGTCGTTCTTTTTGTGGTGTAACTAACTGGAAGTAGCTGTAGCTAGTAATGTTTATTATCTAATAGTGTGTTCGCCTCAAGAGGTTGGAAGTTTTTTAGTAAATATTTAAGAGATACTTGTACACAAAATCTTCCATCTTCTTGCAATATTACAATTAGCTTTAATGTTATTATATTGGAATACCATGCGCCTTGGGAGACTGAATCAGTGTTAGAAAAGCGAGAAAACCTTAAGAAGATGGCAAAACGAAAGAACAACCAACTAGGGCCAATATCAGTAAATACAGAGAAGCAAGGCGTGACTTAGAGAACACTTACAACACTGAACAGCAGAAATATGTACAACAGATAAACGCCATCCACTTAGCAGCAATTAACCAGCAATCCTCTCTTGCCTGGCAAACTGTTAATGCTGTTCATGGGCGGAAACGTGCAACGCAAGCAAAACTCAAGGCTTCTAGTCAAGAGGAAAGGGTTCAGAAATGGAAAGACCACTTAGAGAAGCTACTAGGAAAACCCCCGGTCATCAAAGACATTTCCGTGCAAAAAAATCATTGAGGATGAACTTCCCATCAAGAAAGGCCCATTTAGTAAGGACGAGTTGGAGACAGTTCTAAAAACACTTAAGAACAGAAAAGCAGCTGACCTTGACGAAGTGCCTCCTGAAGTCTGGAAGACTGGGAGATTTAACGACATACTGGGAGTACAAGCAGGACGGGATCCAGGTGTGGAGGGAAGGCTGCATACTTCCTTTCCCCAAGACCTGTCTCTCACTGCTAACTACAGAGGTATTTACACTCATGTCAATTGCTGCTAAGGTCTACAATGCTGTGCTGCGCAATCGAATCCAACCTGAAATTGAAAACGTCCTTCGTCCAAACCAGAATGGTTTTATAAAGAACATACGTACAGATCAACTATGGGGCAAATAATGACGGTGAGAAGAATCATCGAAGGTGTCAGAGCAAGGAACCTAGAGGCTGTCATACTGTTTGTGGACTTTTTTTAAAGGCATTCGACTCCCTCCACCGAGAGAAAATAGCCGAAATACTGCGAGCCTATAGTGTGCCGAGGGAAACAGTAGACGCTGTGATGATGCTCTACAAGGACACAAGATCCATGGTTCGATCACCTGACGCGGACACAGACTTTTTCAACATTCATGCTGGAGTGCTACAAGGGGACACCCTTGCACCATTTCTCTTCATCAGTGCATTAGATTATGTTCTGCGCACCTCTGTCGACCCACACAACAAGCTCGGTTTCACATTGGAGAGAGCTGCGAGTAGAAGGCACCCTGCTAAGAGGATCACAGATGCTGACTATGCAGATGACATTGCGCTACTTGCAAACAGAGTCGCAGATGTGGAAACCCTACTACATGCACTGGAAGAGGCTGCGTCCGGGATAGGACTGTATGTGAATGCCAAAAAGACTGAATGTATCTGCTTTAACCAACATGGCAAGATTCAGTCCCTCAATGGAACCTATCTCAACGAGGTGGAACATTTCACTTATTTGGGATGACATTTCTTCCACTGAGAAGGACGTCTGCATTCGCATAGCAAAAGCCTGGGGTCACTTAACGATCTAAGGACAATATCACCATGTGGCTAATTTTTTTTAACGGTGTCGCTCAATGCAAGGCCAATTATTTTTGGCCACTTCTAGGCACAGAGCTAGAGGTACTAAGTGAGTATAATGTAGTTATGTCAGGAGATGGCGGTGGACCTTTGTTTTGAAGCTTTGTGGATTGTAATCGGACGAAAAACAGCTGTTTGGAAGAGAGTTCCATAATTTTGCAGTCCAGGGAAAGAAGCTGTTGTTGTAAAATGACTTGGAGACAGGTATGTTGACGGTGTATTGATGAGAACTAGAAGAGAACCTAGTGGCACGCTGAAAGGTTCTGAGCGGTGGAACAACAAGTGCAAGTTCTCCTGAACATCGACCGTGAAAGTATCTGTAAAAGAGGGATAGGGATGCGACATTGCGTCTGTGTGAGAGGGAATCCAGCTTTGCAGTCAGAGAATGGCCGATGGCAACACGATTCTCCTTTGAATGCGGTCTAAAATATGTAGGCAATCTTTTGGGTCACCAGCCCAGAGATGCGAGCAATACTCCATGCAAGGACGGATGGTGGATGTGTACAGATACAAAATACTTGCAGGAGTGAGGTAGTTTCTGGCTCGAAGCAGTGAGCCTACTTTCATAGCTGCTGATTTTGCTATGGATTCGATGTAGTATCTCCAGGACAAATCCTTGGAGAGAATAAGACCGAGGAGACGGAGACTCTCATTCTTCGGCAACTCGTTGCCATTCATGGATAGAGGTTGGAAGAAAAGGTTCCCGGTATCTGTTGATGGAGAGGAGTTTTGTCTTTTGGGCGTTGAAAGTGACTATCCAATTGTCTCCCCATTCGACGACAGAGCGCAGATCATTTTCCAAGCCAGCTTCCATTTCTGTCTTATCCAGCATGGAACCGGGACCTTTAGAGATGGAGTAAAGGGTGGAATCGTCCGCATAGACAGCAAGTTGGCATAGAATGTGGTCGGGCAGGCCGTTAATGAATATTTAAAAAAGTGTTGGGGCAAGAACTGAGACTTCAGGAACACTAGCGTTGATTGACTAGGATGTAGATGACTTACCATCAAGAACGACTTTCAACTTTCTCTCTGTTAAAAAGGACGAGAGAATGTTGGCCATAGGGCCCCTTATGCCACAGGCTTCTAGTTTTCTGACAAGTCCAGCGTGCCAGACCTTATCAAAGGCCTTGGAAATGTCAAGGGCAACAAGTCTAGATTCTCCACAGGCATTGAGAGCCCTATACACCTTCTCAGAGATGACAGTGAGAAGATCAGCCTTTGACCTACCAGATCAGAAACCGTACTGAGAGTCAGATAGCAGACTCAAGATGCTTCATCAATGCATTGTTGAGCAAAGTTTCGAAAACCTTGCTGATGACTGGTAAAATGCTTATGGGTCTGTAATTACTAGGACGGAGGTCGCCAGGCCTCCGACCAGGTGATTTGAAGTGAATCACCGACTCCATACAGTATTGTTTGTACCATCGCACACCGGGGCACGCCCATACTCTTTTTCGGAAGGTGTGGTGGGATCTTTAACGTGCTCGAGGTGTGGCTCTCCTCAAACACGGGACCTCCAGTTTACGTCCTATCGGGGGACGTCCCTAACCGAAGCTAGGTACTCATTTACACCTGAGTGGAGTGAGGAAAGTCGTGTAAAGTGCCTTTCCCAAGGGCACAAGATCGGTGACAAGGTGGGGCTAGAATCCGCAACCTCTGGGGTGTGAGCCGAACGCGCTACCAACTGCGCCACATGACCCCACTTTTTGTGTTGTACAATCTGGAAAAAAAATAATAAAAATCCATGAGTTGGAGGACTGCAGACCACTGCCGTACGTGTGGTTCAATCCACGATGTATACTTTATATAAAGTACTTTATATATGAATGTACATATGACTTTCTCGGTTCCTGTTAGATAAATTTTGAATATCCAAAACACAATTCTCAAAGCATAATTAAACTCTTTGTCTTGCAGTTTGCGGAGAGGGGACAGGCTTGTTCGACAACCCTTGTCCAGCAAACAGCGTGTTCACAATTGGCACAACCTGCTGCCCTGCGACCTGCCAGGATCTATCCGCCCCGAATTCGTGTACTCTAGGCGTTACGGACGGCTGTCAGTGTGATGGTACCCGCGTCTGGAGTAAGACAAACTGTGTTGAACAAAGCAATTGCGGATGTGTCGATCCTGATACCGGTACATATTATGAGGTCAGTTCATTGTATTGTTGTAGTGACATTCTTTTGTGCTACGTTAGTCAACCATGTATAATTTTTTCAACTGCTGAATTATATTTCGTGGCTCGGGGGGGGGGCCGTTGTGCGAATAGATTATCTGTCCCTTTGACACAAACTGTCGGAAAAAAGTGACTCGTTCAACCATATCCTGGTTCTGAAAGATACTCTTGATAGTTGAGTGTGAGTAGCATAACCAATACTTGCGAGGCAAAACGCCAAAACACGAGCATAATTGAATAAGAAAATGGAGTCTTCATGGTGCACTCGGGAAGAATGTCAATTACTTCCAACGGAATATTAAAATCAGCGTCCGTACGTTCACAGCTGTAACTCTCGATCTGGGTTGGTATGTAGTTTGGCCTGCATCCTCTAGTAGCTATAGTCGCGAGACGATGTACCTTTTTTTAGATTGAGAAATGAATTAGACAATAAGTTCAAACCATGTGGCTCAGAAGCTAATTGTATGATTAGGGAGGAGCAAATTCATCGCCTTCCATGATCCATGATAGGACCCTCAAATATGTGACGTCGACATATATAGCTGAGATAATGGAGCATTCATAGATATCAATTATTGAAATGAAGATCAAACTTGTATAATTGGTAATATAACACTATATTTCTGTAATTTCTTTGGGCATTTGAAAGTTGAGTTTTAACTTAAAAGTTGAACATTATTAGATATAAACCATGCAAGTCAGGGGATTATTACATGGTTATGAGGAAATACTACAATAGTCTCCTTTCCGAAGATAAAACTTTCATACCTTGAACAATTTCCTTTTGGCTGAACCTGTGCCTTAGAATATTCTCAGCTATAAATCAAGATCGTTTTTATGAACTTGTATGAAATTTGGCATGACGGTTGTGGAATAGGGCGTACCAAACACTTTAGCCAGCGTCGCAAACATCATTCTTTCTTTGCGGAAGATTGTGCCCTACGGACTCTTGTTTTGTGTATACTTCAGCTCGATGAAGTCTGGACAACACCAGACATGGAGTCATGCATATGCACTTTGGGAGGGATCATCTCTTGTCAAACAGTGAGCTGTGATACAGCTGGAGGTTACACCTGGACGGAGGAGGGTGGAATATGGGCATGCCGCTGCACAAGTTCCTGTTGTGGTGGGCGTAGTTTTACTACTTTGTAGTTGTTTTTGTGTATAGGTACATTTTGAAAGTCTGTGACATCTGTACCATGGTATCTTGTTCTATAGATACCGTTGTAAAAAATATATCACCGCCAAAGTTTTTCCTTACGGTGTCCTCACTGGCTAATTTTGCGTTTTAAACTTTCCATTGTTTTGTCACAAAGAAATTTAGAAACGAACTGTAGTTGTACTGAATATTGATACCATTGGTACAAAAGGGTTATGAATATGATTTTATGGACGACGTCATCATATTTTATTGCCCCGAATATAATTATCTTTACAGTTATAATACAGCACTTTGGTATAAGTAACTGCAATAAAAGTATGATTTTCATGTGCATAATGGTCAAAGCTACAAACGTACGTTTGCACAAATTGATATCTACTAATAACCTGAAGGTATAAGAGAATAACCTTATAGCCTAATTAAAAGCTAGTTATTCTTTAATAATTACGGGTAATTAGTAGATATTGATTTGTGCAAACGTACGTTTGTAGCCTTGAGATTGGGATTTTTTGTTGCATAAAGGTTGCTACAACTGTTACTTCTTCATACTCCACATTTACAAATCCATGTCTGTGCCTGCTGACGATGCCGTCCTTCTTACGAAACATTCTTTGATATACCTGACAGAAAGGTCAATCTGCAAAGCATTTGGAGATCCACACATCCATACTCCTGACGACGAGCGTATTAATTACCAAGGGTGTGGCTTATACACGTTTGCCAAGGACTGCGTAGGCAATGACTTCATCATCGAAACACAACACGTTCCCTTAAGCGCATACCCATCCGTTTCTGCTGTACGTGCAGTGTACGTGACAGTAACCATTAACGGGAATACATATACAATCGCTCTTCTTGAAGACAGAGCTGTGCAGGTTTGTGATGGCAATTTGTTGCAATTTGTTGAAAAGCAATACTTTGTTTGGTTCAAGTGAACAGCTTGAGGCATCAGACTTGTGCTTCGCTTGTTGAATAACCCTGGCTGTACATGCATTATGTTCATGCTGAACCAGTAAATAAATATATTAAGTTAGGCTTATATCCCTGGTCGTCATACTCAAACTGTATGCCAAATGCATCACTGCTAATGTTCTGGCAACGTAGGATGCACTAACTAAGGTGTTTGTCTACGTTCATTATTCGTTACTTAGTCAGCTATTCTGTGCTATTTATTTTTATATTCCAACATGTAATCACAAGACGGGGTGACGGCGCACTTAAGTTCTTTCAACTTATATTAATGCTGCCACCAGCACAGGGGACAATACAATACTCATTTCCACCTGAGCGAAGTCGTGTTAAGTGCCTTTCCCAAGGGCACAATATCGGTAGCATGTCAGGACTCGAACCCGGGACCTATTGGGCCCGGGTCGAGCACTCTGCCGCTACGCCACACGACCCCACACTATTTTATCTGTCTCTGAATAATAGGCTGCATTCTTGTTCCTTCAACAAGGTAAACGGAGTGAATACCACACTTCCTCACAGCCGAGAAAGTGGCAAGATTGAGATCAGACTGACCGGAATATTTGTCTGCTTGGAGTTGGTGGACTTGTGCGTGAGGATCTACTTCGGGGTGACTTTTGTTAAGGTAAGTACATTTAGGCAGTCATACTGATTCTCCATTTTCAGGTTGTACAGCTATAATGATTCCCCGTTCTGATAAATTGTGTGCAGTCAGCCAAGTTTGTGATTCCCTGTTTTGTCGGGTTGTCTTTCTACTTCCTGGCAAAGCGCTAATTACTAATTATTGATCAAAATAACTGTCAACAAGTAACCAAAATAAGAGTCATGATCCTGATATGCATCTTAGGGCAGAGATTACAATGCATACATATAACACTGCTACAGGTGGAGATTCCCAGTAACTACCAGAATGAACTGTGTGGACTCTGCAATAACTTCGACGGTGTGGAGGACAGTGCCTATGAGATGTCGGGCGGGGGCACCACCACGAACGTGAACCTATTCGGCAACAGCTGGCAGACCGACGCCCAAAAGTACGTGACTTGACATGTGGATAAACGTATTTCAAATAAAACATTACGAAATTTGCTGCAACAGGACCATGTGGATATATCCAAACAACTCGGGCATATTGTACTTAAGATTTATATAATTTGGGACTTTTAAAGGATATCTTAGGAATTGTATGCTCTTGGCTCCTATGCCTTGGTATTAAAGCAGAATTTTGTAGAGGCACTTTGGACATATACTCACAGAGCTCCATTAATGCATTTGGCATACACAAGTAACACAACTTCAAAGTATTGTTTCGTTTTACTTTTTTGTGAAGTTATACTACTTTAAATGTATATTTTGTTTATTATGGCCTCAGTATATATGGGGATTTATCAACACTTATGCCATACAGCATTTAATGATAATTAATTCATATCTATCTTTGCTTTTAGACAAAAATGTATACATTGGATCCCTAGAATTATTAAAGCATTTGCACTAGAAGTTGGGTAGGGATGACTTGAAAGAGTCCATTCTGCATGGGGTGGGGTTTGGAATGGTCCGCTCTTGATTGAGGGGAGCCGCAGTAAAATTATATTCTGGAGAAGGAAGATGGAGTGAATATGCATTATTTGCCCCTGAGAAAATGTTGCCATTTCTTTCAAACATCATTGCAACTTGACATTTTCTGTCCACCACAGTTGTGCTGCCCTCCCTACTGACCCCCCGACCACTGGATCGTGTGCCCAGATGTATATAGACATGTGTGATGACCTAACAGATGCCGCCGGTCCGTTCGCTAGTTGCCATGGCACTGTGGATCCTACGCCTTACTGGAATGACTGCGTCTACGACTCGTGTGAAAAGGACGGAAGTATTTGTGAGGTCTTGGAGGTATATTATGACGCCTGTATCATGAACGGCGTGCCCTCTTTTGTATGGCGATCGGATAACTTCTGTAGTAAGTTCCGTTCTTATACTTAATTCAAAGTTGCGATGATGATGATGCGATGTGTATGTTTCAGAAGTTTTCACAGATCCGTCCCACAGAGGCTACATGAGCAACACCCATCTCGCAGATTGGGTCGTAGATTTTGAATGGCTGAATTTGGCATTTATTGGTAATAATGACGGAATTTTATTTCCTTAACACACCTAGAGGTATATACAATGTTATACAATCTATCAACTGTAATGAACTCTTTGTTTTCGATAGAAATGGATTGTCCAGCAAACAGCGATTACTCTTCATGCATAAGCGCCTGCCCTGCGACCTGCGTGAACCCCAGCGCCCCAAACAACTGTGACCAACCTTGTGTGGAAGGCTGCGAGTGCGATAGTGGCTACGTACTAAGTGGAGGGGACTGCGTGCTTACGGGTCAATGTGGTTGCACCGACATTTATGACAACTACCATGCGGTACATGAGATTTATCTCAAATATCTGTACATGCGACTGCCCTGATTATGTCAGCCGCTATTTACAAGTTAGCAGTGCCTGGTTCAACCATAGCCCCACTCAGCTCTTCATGCTAGGTAAAGTAACATAACATAGATTCGTGTGGCAATGCACCAGAATATGAAAAATGAAGAGTGTGCACAATGTCAATCTATTGAGATGAAAATCGAGTTTTAACGAGCTATTTATATTTTCAGGTCGGAGAGGTGTGGGGATCAAGTGACGGGGAACAATGCGATTGCTCACTATTATTTGGCTTTATTCCGACCATCAACTGTGCACAAATAACATGTGATGAAGCCGCAGGTTACTACTGGGTGCTCCTGTATGGAGTATGGGACTGCTACTGCATTGTACCCTGTTGTGGTAAGACACAGTCTTACTATACTTTTTGAAGGTGCCCTTCTTTTTGTCGACGCCTCTGGGCCAATAGTTTGCATATCATACGTTTTATTGCAAGGAATCCACAGGAATGTCTATTGTGTTTGAGCAAACTCTGTGGACAAACAAACAAACAAAAAAACAAAAACAAACAAAAACTCACGGTGCCCAACACAACATAGATCGCTTCTAAGTGTTTTTTATTCCAACTTGTAATCACCAGACGTGGTGACGACACACTCAAGTATTTTCAACTTATATTAATGCCGCCACCAACACGGGACAAATACAAGACAGGCCAATACTTATTTACACCTGAGCTAAGTGAGGAAAGTCGTGTAAAGTGCCTTTCCCAAGGGCACAAGATCGGTGGCATGTCAGGACTCGAACCCGGGACTCTCAGTTCCGAGTCGCGCACTCTGCCGCTACGCCACACGACCCCACAGATAAAGTGTTTTGTCCTGCGTAGTGCCCTTTCCCAGCCTAGTTTGGATGATTGGAGTGAGAAACTAGGTCACACAGGTTCAAATATCAAGTCGGCTAATAGACCCAGGATCATTAGGGTTGATTTCCTGGCTTTGTAGGTTATGTTTTTGAGGTAGATGGCTGTTTTCCGACACCGTATCCCTTCCGCTCCCCACCCTTAAAGCGTCCTTACATCCCTCCCCTTACCGGTTGTGAACAAACATAGGGACAATTTTCTACCAGGCATATCTCAAACATCGTCGATGCAAACCTGGAGGAAACTTGGATGTGTGCTAGTATTTTTGTTTGCTACATTGATTTTGCGTTGGGGAGGGGGCCTTCTGCAGTGCTCAAAAACGGCACTGCCATTTCTGGAGTGGTACGGCCTGTTCTTAGACTGAAATCCAGTCCTGTGTTATGTTAAGGTCTGACGTATTTAACTAGCAAGAGGGGGATCTAAAGAGAGTTTCTCGTATTCAGAACCCATTTTATTGGTGCATTGTGCTCATTTCGTCGGAGTAAAGGTGGCTATTTTTATCCGCAAATCACAGCACACTACCCGGCACAATTACATAGGGACCAATAGTGTCTGTTTACAGCACGTTAAAATTTCTAGTCTCCAAAGAGATATAGAGCTTGTGTTTTCTTGTAAGAAGAGGGGCGGTAAGATGACTTTTGATGGCGTGTTTAGCGAGGAATGATTGACAAAACGTGACAGCACATCCTTTGCATCACAATACTTTTTTTTATTGTTCTTCCATTTGGGCAGATGTGACCTGTGAAAATGGCGGAACTTGCGTGAACGGCGCCGGGGAAGATTATACCTGTAACTGTGCTCCAGGCTTTACAGGAGTTCACTGTGAAACAGGTGAGTACTCTAATCAGAAATGAAATAACATGCATGACAGGTGTTTCATTGCGTTCTCTGAGAGAAAAGACGACTACGTCAAGGAACTACACCGCTGATGGAACTTTCTGATGCATGGGATTAACTTAAATTCAATTTGATTGTTTTTTTCCTGGAAAAAATATTAACTGCCATCCAAATATGCCAACACAGACACCGACGATATTGAACAAAATTTCCACAAACATCCTGTAAAAGCAATCTGTAAAATGTCAACTTAATAAGAACCAATATTTGTACCATGAATTAATTAATATCCCATAAATATGATAAAGACTGAATTAAAGTCGAAACTGGTCAATTCCGTCTCGAGTCTGTCATCGAGTCTGTCATCTTCCCATCGCTACGAATGATAATACCCCATAAATATGTTAACTTTGTAATAGCGTCAATTACACTATCGCAAGGAAAGCGCCACATGATTCACTGCAATATCGCATATCGTAGTAAAATCGTACTAAATGTGTATATTTAAAAAATGGTACATTTCTACATGTATTCTGTTACAAAAAAGTTCTAGATCTGATACAACGTAACATTAACCCGCGCTACGGTGGGTAAGGCAGTATAACATAATACATGTATCCGTATCTTACTATGGACACAAAATATGTGTCTTTTGCTTGATTTGTATTATATAGATAAACGGGACATTCAACTGTTACCAGCTTTTTACATTTTAGTGTATCACACGCGACTCTTTACAATGTACCTTCCTTGTATTGATAACGAAGGTTGTACAAAGACAAGAATTATATTTTCCCTTCCCTAGATTTAGCAGAGGTTCAGTTCTCTAACATATAGATCTATTTCTGAAAATATGGTCAGATTGTGCTATAAGGTTCGTAGCAAACAGCAAGACAAAGATTACTACTATGTGTTGTTACTAGTATTGTTGCTTTTGTCTACAGATATCGACGAATGTACCACTGGCACACACAACTGCAATCAACACGCAACCTGTACAAACACATTCGGCGGTTTTACCTGTACCTGTAACGACGGTTACAGCGGGGACGGAGTTACTTGTACTGGTAAGACCTGAAGGGATTCGGTTGTACATCTGTAAAACATTACTGTTCGAATCCATGTATTACTGTTACATTTGTATTTTACAAAACATCTAACAGGTTTATGAACAATTTCCGTGCAGAAAAAAGTGTACTATAGGTACATGTACATGTTAGAGATTGTTAATGACCAAGATTTCTAGTATCCTCACCTCACCTCTAGTATGTTGTTGCGGTTTTTGTTTCAGATATCAACGAATGTACAGAGGGAACACACAACTGCGACACTGATGCAACCTGTGCTAACGAAGGCGGTAGTTTCACCTGTACCTGTAACGTCGGTTACACCGGGGACGGAGTCAACTGTGATGGTGAGAACTAAGGAATTTGCTGTACTAACGATAAACACTATTATGATAGTTTCAATAGTACGTGCATTGCATCTATGGGATTCCATTTCACAAAAAAAGTCTCATGGGTTTATTTAGCAATCTTAAAGGATACAAAATAAGAATTAAATTATATATCAGTGCACACCTGAGTATAAGCTGTCGAATGTGCCCTATGTGGCAGAAACTGCCATTTTGTGTAAAAAAAATACTGAAGGGAAATGTGTGCAGTCTTTGCCTAATTCACGTCAAGTGACGTGGCGTGTGCCTTCCTTGCATTGACAACATAGGCCCACTCTAGACGAAGCATTTCGCGACAGCGGTAACTGCCGACAGCGGCACGCCGACAGCAGGAACGCCGTCTAGAGAGGATTCCCGACAGCGTAGTCCCGCCGTCATGAAATTTTCTGCCGACAGCTCCGAAATTGTCGGCCGACAACTCAGCGGGAGTCTCCGACAACTTTAAAGTGCGTATAGAGAACTGGCGACAGCGGGAGGTCAGAGTTCAGCGATTAGCATATAGCGCGGGGCATTAGAACTCTCTCTCATTGATCAAAATGGCCAGGTATGTAATCGTATGCGAATTGCAGAGAATCGCACAGCGAGTTTTGTCGTCCTAGGGGACGAAAGTCGCAGGCTGCCAAAGCAATGGCATGCAGGGTGTATTCTTTCTGCGCGACGTGTCAGCAACATCTCCCGGTATCTCAACCGTCTCCTGCGTGCACCCCTTGCTCGTCGCCTCACAAGACGCGAGTGACTAAAGAACATAACATAAAGATAAACATCTGAAACACGGCGAGGAAAAACATTGGTGGCTCCCTCGCCATTTTGGATTTGGCGCGTTAGAACATTCGAACGTTCGATGTTCGATGCGAAGACATTTGTGTGTATAAAGACGTCGCGACAGCGGCGTCCCGACAGCGGGAAATATCGCAGCTGTCGCGAAATGCTTCGTCTAGAGTAGGCCATAGTCTAGACTAGTGGGATTCCGTAGAAGTTCAGTTCTGCGAAATGTAGTTCCCTCCCTACATTGAGGGCCAGCATGTATCCTGAGGATTTAAGCGAAGAGTTAGATGAAGTCTACAAGTATGCCGTTGCGGTTTGTTTTTACAGATATCGACGAATGTGCAACTGACACGGACAATTGTCACGCTGATGCAACCTGCACTAACACAATCGGCAGTTTCACCTGTGCCTGTAACGACGGTTACACCGGGGACGGAGTCAGCTGTAATGGTAAGAACAAGCGATTCGGTTGTATTTGGTTGGGCATCTGTAAAACGTTATACATATACAGATAAAATAAATTTTTGGAGTTTAATGTCACAAAACGTTTCATATTTGGATTCATTAAGCACTAGTTTATGGATTACAATTTCAGTGTTTTTAATAGCTCTTTGAAGGTGTGGTTTAAAAATTGAAAATGTGTGTACGACTAAGTGATGTTCGTCGCAAAACCTCGGATAGAGTCGTTTACAGTATCATAATGATGGAGAGACTTTATATTCTGCATGTTGTATATTACATTAACATTGAACTGAACAAATGTGTATATTTTAGAAACATTAAATTTTTATACTTACTTACGATAAACAATGTGATACGACGTAGTATAAATCTGCCAACCGGTAGAGCCTCAAAACATTATGGCATTATTTCCACGTCAAAACTTCGAATTTGAAATGAATGCTCCTTGCCCTATTCATGTCAAATAGAAATATGATCAACTTTATGTTTCACCTTGTACCTGCGCTTTACATTTTACCGTTCAACGTGTCACTAGCTGTGAACCTTTCATGTATCTTTAAAGTAGGTAAAAACAGAAATTATATTTTCCTTTGCCTATTAAGATTCCGAAGAGGTTTAGTTCTGTGAGATATACCACCCTCCCTCCAGGAATTACCAGCTAGCATGGATTGTAAGATTCAAAGCAAAGAGTAAGACGACTGTTACTAGTATGTTGTTGCGGTTTGTCTCCGCAGATATCAACGAATGTACAACTGGCGCGGACAACTGCCACGATGATGCAACTTGTGCTAATACCATCGGCAGTTTTACCTGTGACTGTAACGCCGGTTACGGTGGGGACGGAGTCAACTGTGATGGTAAGAACAAAATTTGGTTGTACATCCGTAAAATACTATTAGTATACTGTTCGAGTGCATGCATTTGACAAGACGGGACATCGTAGTAGTGCCAGCGCTTCACATTTCACTGCATCTCATGTCACTATTTACTGTGTACCTCTTTTTGAGAGAAGAGTGATAGTTTTCTTTATCTGCAAAGAGGCTCAGTTGTGCACGATATAACTCTCTACCTCCGGTGATGTCCACGAGTGCTCTAAGATTTTGAGCAAAGAGTAAAGTGAACCTGAAGTCTACCTGAATGTTGTTGCGGTTTGTTTTTACAGATATCGACGAATGTGCAACTGATACACACAACTGCCACACTGAGGCAACCTGTGCTAACACAATTGGCAGTTTCACCTGTTCTTGTAACGAAGGTTACTCCGGGGACGGAGTCACCTGTAATGGTAAGAAAATGCGATTCTGTTATACATCTAAAACATTAAACCGTTATATTGTATGCATTACTTTTATAACCTTCGCGGAAAAGTGTGTGTGTGTGTTTGTTCGTGAGTGTTTCAAAACGATAACATAGGCGTGAATGAATTGTCTCTGTAATACTTGGTAGGTGGTTAGGTCTTCATGATACCGGGAGGGGATAAGTGTCTGGGCCACTTGGTGGTTGGTTATGATGCTTGAGTAGAACTTCTTTTTTATATCTTGTGATCTGGACACTTTACGTTCACAAATTGAATTGTATTTGGAAAGAAGTCAATGAGTTTGGACCTCCTAGCAACTTGCACTGGAGCTGCAGTGGTGTCTCCCTATGGAGGATAACTCAAGAACCTGTCGGCGGATCGTCGTGATTTTCGGTGTATGGGTAGCTTACGCGATGCGTGACACACCCTTTCTTCAAATCGGGGTGTACTTTACATATAGCGTAGGTTAGAAAATATATAATAGCCATATTTTTTTCTTTTACGTCTTGAGATTTTGTACAGTTTCAGTTCTGACAGATATAGCTCCCTTTCGCCAGGGATCATCAGCATGGGCTGTGTGATTAGTAGAAAGAAGAAAGACAAAGATCAGTATTTTGTTGCGGTTTGTCTCTACAGATATCAACGAATGTACTGATGGCACACACAACTGCCATACTGATGCAACCTGTGCTAACACAATGGGCGGTTTTACCTGTTCCTGCAACCCCGGTTACACCGGGGACGGAGAGTCCTGTACTGGTAAGAAAAAACAAAAAAATGGCTGTACATGTATATGCATCACATACATTAAATCCTATTTCAAAAGAATTCTACTCGGCCTACTAAGCACTTTATTCTGCATTGCAATTTCCGTGTAAAAACATTTAAGAGTCGAACATGTGTATGATGCAGTAATGCCGCATTGATATTTGAAATGTGATCGTTAACCATATCACAACAATTGTGTGGTACGATTTCATTTAACTTTGTGTGTACAGGAACGTAAAAAAGTAACTTATTATGTCTATTGCAGAGACGTCTTATTTTTACCTTGTTACGACAAACGATATGCTACAACTAAACATTTATCAACAATAATGCAGTAACACGAAAGAAATTACTGTATGATATCTGTGTAAATTCTTTGCTTAACATTGATTATTTAAGTCAAGTGAGATAATGAAAACATGATGTTTGACGTAGTATAAGGGCTTCACACTAATTTGCATCTCACGTGACTACTGTTAACCTTTCTTAGTCTTGTACTGATAACGTAGATTATGAATCAAGAATGATATTTTCTTTACCTAATGAGATTGATTCCACAGAGGTTCAGTTCTGCGAAAAATGTATCTCCCTCCCTCCAGGGTTGACTGAAGATGAAGACTATTAGTATGCAGAAAGTAACTTCAAAGAAAGATGGTGGATACCGTCTGAAAGTTTTTGCACTTTTAGTCAGTAAGTCGTGTGTATCATGTAAATGCTTCATGTTACTAATTGTATGTTGTTGCGGTTTGTTTCTGCAGATATCGACGAATGTGCGACTGATACAGACAACTGTCACGCTGATGCAACCTGCACTAACACAATCGGCAGTTTCACCTGTGCCTGTAACACCGGTTACACCGGGAACGGAGTCACCTGTACTGGTAAGAAAAAGCATTCGGTGGTACATATGTTTACATTATGCTATTGGAATGCATGCATTACTTTTTTATTACTCAATGAAGGAGGGCAATTAACTTTATCCACGAGTGCTTTACATGACACTGATGTGCACATTTCAAGTATCTTTTTGTAACCTATTGAGATTGTGTATAGGTTTATATTGTATAGGCTTATATTATGTATAATTAGCTCTAAGATACATACTTCCCTTACTATGGGTTTAGTAACATGGGCTATAAGATTGGTAGCAAATATATCGTCTGTGGTTTGTCTACAGATATCAACGAATGTACAGCTAACACGGACAACTGCCACGATGATGCAACCTGTGCTAACACAATCGGCAGTTTTACATGTTCCTGTGACACCGGTTACGCCGGGGACGGAGTCAACTGTGATGGTAAGAACAAAAAAAGTTGTTTATGCATCCCTTAAACACTATAATGTTAGAGTACATGCATTACACCACGGGATTCCATTGCAAAAAGAAGCCACGTGGATTCGTTAAGCAATGTATAAGCATTACAATTTCCGTGTGAAAATATCACAAAGGTATGTGTTAAAGAATGGGAAAATACGTGGAAGCATGTAATACCGCAAAATATACTATTTTATAACGATAGTACTATAGGGATACGATTTTCTGGAGTATTGGAGTATATCAGGGATATTGAACAGAAAAATCAGGTATATTGCAGAGACGTTATTTTTAGATTGCTTCAATAAATGATGTGTTACACCGTGCGATGGCACATCAAACAACATTATTGTATCAATTCCGTGTCAAACTTAGGGGCGCGAAATTTGTACCACCTTTGCTCAATATAATTCACACGAGATAAGAAAACGTGAAGTCTTTCATTCAATTTACCTCGTACCTTTCTTGTATAGATGACGTAGGTTACAAAGACAAGAATGGTGTTTTACCTTACATATTGATATCTCGTAGATGTCCAGTTATGTGAGATATAGCTCCCTCCCTGCAATGATGACCAGCATGTGCTGTAAGGTTTTGAGCAAAGGGCAAGACTACTAGTATGTTGTTGCGGTTTATCACTACAGATATCGACGAATGTGCAACTGATACGGACAACTGTCACGCTGATGCAACCTGTGCTAACACAGACGGTAGTTTTACCTGTACCTGTAACACCGGTTACACCGGGGACGGAGTCACCTGTACTGGTAAGAACAAGGGGTTTGGTTATGTACATCAATGAAACATTATACTGTTAGAATGCATGCATTACATTTATTACTCTGTAAGGAGGTCAACGAAGTTTGCTTTTTACCAGTGTGTGCTTCATATGTCACTATTTACCATGTACATTTCTAGTGTCGACATCGATGGTTAAAAACCAGGAATTATATTTTGTAGCCTATTGGGATTGTGTTGATTGTGTTGGAGGATAACTCAAGACCTTGTTGGCGGATCGTCATGATTTTTAGGTGTGTGGGTAGCTGACGAGTTGGGTGACATAACGAAATGGCAATTACTAGTACTCAAGTCGGGGTGTACATTAGATAGATGTTACAAAACAGTAGCCATGCCCATATTTTCCTTAACGTCTTGAGATTTTGTATAACTTCTTGTCTGCGAAATATAGCTCCCTTTCTCCGGGAATTATGACCATGTGTTGTGAGGTTGGTAGAAAAGAGAGAGACGAAGATTACTAGATTACTAGTATTTTGTTGTCATTTGTCTCTACAGATATCAACGAATGCACAGAAAACACGGACAACTGCCACGATGATGCAACCTGTGCGAACACAATCGGCAGTTTTACATGTGACTGTAACACCGGTTACAGCGGAGATGGAGTCAACTGTGATGGTAAGAACAACGGAGTTGGTTGTGCATCTATATAAAAAACATAATGATTATACTGTTCGAATCCATGTGTTATTAACCTTGAGCAACGTTTTAGGAATAGTACAGCTTTCGTGTGAAAACATCATATTAAAGATTAAAGGTAATACCACATATATATTTCTGATATCATCTACTATATTAGAACGAGGGTGTTATACGATTTCCTGTAATACTGTGCATCACAAAAACTATGTGTATTGCAGAGATTGTTGCGGTAGGGTGGAAATTCAGTGTAACATTTTCAAAAGACAGAATGACCCAGATACTTGTTACAAAGTCACATAAACAAGAAAATTGCAGTTGTCAGTTTGGAAAAGCAACCTGGATCAAATTCCAACTTTCAAATCAGCCCTTTTATAAAAGGACATATATGGTGCCCTTACTATATAACGCCCTTACTATATAACGCCCTTGTTGTATCAAACTGTCTACTTGTACATGTATCTTATCTGTGCTTGTAACTTGAAATGTCTTTATAGCAAGTGAATCAGCTTTGGCAACTCTGTGTCTGACATATGGCTTGTAAGTGTGATGCCTACTTGCAGTCAGATAAACCAGTGTAGACTTAGGCTTTGTATGTAGAACTGGGCATGTAACTGCCAGCCAAGGTCTCAAGCTACAAGTTAGAACAAGGCAAGTCACAGCTGTCATTACTATTATATATACTTTATATTCTGGATTACTATTGAATATAACTTCTTATATATATGTGTGTGCATCGGACTCTACAGCCACAGTAGACGATGCACTCCCAGGGTGCCGACAAGATAGTCTTCCGAGACTGGACTGCCAAGGATGATGATATCTCATTTCAAAAGTGTCTAGAAGAGAAATTTTTACTTGGCAAGCTAAACTGTCTTAGCCAGGCTTCCCCCCATGTACACTGCACGGCTGCCAGGACAAGACTGGTAGTTCATGTTATGGGGTCATTATATAGTATTACTGGCCACACAAGATACCATAATGTGAAGTCCATGACTCAGTTTTCTGTGTACCTTTATTGTATCGATAACGTAGGCTACGTAGGCAAGAATGATATTTTTCTTATCTAATGAGATTTCATTGATGTTCAGTTATGAGAGATATAGCTCCCTCCATTCAATAGTGATGACCGGCATGTGCTCAGGCTACGTTTTGATCAAAGGTCAATTAGTATACGGTTGCATTTGATCTTTTACAGACATCGACGAATGTGCAACTGACACGGACAATTGCCACGCTGATGCAACCTGTGCTAACACAGACGGCAGTTTTACCTGTACCTGTAACACCGGTTACACCGGGACTGGAGTCACCTGTACTGGTAAGAAAAAAGCCATTTCGTTATACATCAGATTCTGGTTATACGGCAGAATTGACAGAATGCATGCCTTATGTTTATTGAGTTTCATTTTTAAAATATTGTACTGGGTCTATCATACGTTGAAGTATCGAAAATATGTGGACGATTCAGTGACGCATTATATGTGTGATAGTAGGGTCATGAACGGTAGCATACAATAATAGCGTGATACTTTTTATTGCAATCTGTATCCAACAATGAAATGAAAATGTGAAGTTTAACGCTTGCCGGTGCTTCACTCCACACGACACTACTTACTGTATCGCTAGGAAACAGATATTATATTTTCCTTTACCTATTGAGATTCTGTAGTTTTGTTCATGTAGTTTTGCGAGGTATGCTACCTTCCTTCAGGGATTACCAGCATGAGTTGTAAGTTTTGTAGCAAAGAGGAAGAAGAATATTACTAATTTGTTGTTGCTGTTTGTCTTCACAGATATTAACGAATGCACAGCTAACACGGACAACTGCCATGACGATGCAACCTGTGCTAACACAATCGGCAGTTTTACCTGTTCCTGTAACCCCGGTTACACTGGGGACGGAGTCATCTGTGATGGTGAGAACAAATAATTTGGTTGTAAAGCAAGCAATGGTTAATCCGTCTAAATATCACATCTCAATATATCATATTAAAAGCGTACGTTAAAGAATTGAAAGTATGTTCATGCAGTGATACAACATAACAATGTGTGCATACGTACGAAACGTTTGTCCATAATAAGGTAGCGTAAACAACATTTACGTCACCATTTCCGTGTCAACCCTACAATGCTGAATATTCATTGTCTTTGCTTAATTAACGCCATGTGGTATTCAAAACGGGATATTTGGGGCAGCACAAGGGCATCATATCGTAGTATCATTTCCTGTGTACCTTTCTTGTATCGATAACGTAGATTAAAAATAACAAGAATGACTTTATCTTAGCGGTTTAGTCCTAAGATATAGCTCCCTCCCTCCAGTGATAATTACCAGCATGTGATTTCATTTGATTTATTAGACGAGTTCAATAGAATTGTATTAACAATGTATATATATAGTGCACAACGTAATTATAGTAAATGCATGACGTCTAGGCCAGATTTCATAACCTGTTAACCCTAACGTTAGACTGCAACATCTGTTATGTAATAGTATGTTAACCTGACATGTAAATATAGTACACAATGTAATTATAGTAAACGCACGACGACTAGGCCGGATCTCATAGCTTGTTAACGTTAGACCGCAACATCTGTCATGTAATAGTATGTTTATCTGAAGTGTAACCGACACTGTTAACTGCTACCTGTTTCGAATTGTTTATGTTCTTGTTGTGAGGGCTAGCCCTTTATAATTGTTGGACAGTCCTGGCTGTATACATATGTTTTATTCAGCCTAATAAATCTACGAGGGAAGGGCAAGACGGAGATTACTAGTAGGTTACTGTGGGTTTTCTCTACAGATGTCGACGGATCCTTAACACGGACAACTGCCACACTCGTGCAACCTGTACTAACACAATCGGCAGTTTCAGGGGTTCTTGTTATTATAAAACTAATCATACTTGTATAAGGAAGAGTGGGTGCCGAACAACAAATAAGGTTTCCATGCCCCGCCATAGAGAGTTACGGCTCTACAAGAGGATGTGCATATTATCAAGTTATCGACAAATTCTTTCAATTGACATTGTGTTTACTTGTAATTCTGCAGATGCCAATGGATGTGATCCGGATCCGTGTGTTGCAATAGCTACCTGTACCGACATTCCGGCTCCTGGGACGGGTGCAACTTGTACCTGTCCGTCGGCAGGGTATTACGGTGATGGAAAAGTTCACGGCAGTGGTTGTCAAGGTAAGTTTCTTTTGTTTAAATTAATTATATGATGTTATCACTGTACCAAAAAATCATACATAGCTTGGTGTAAATCTTTGCTAAATCTGCGGCTATTATGGGGAAAATATCCGCCGTCCGTCTATCTTCACAGACGTCCCCGGTTGCAGCGAGGACAACAATCCGTGTCATAGCCTGGCTATCTGTACCGACGTTCCGGCTCCAGGGACCGGTGCGGTATGTGTGTGCCAGGATGGATATGAGGGCGATGGAACTATGTCTGGAACCGGATGTACAGGTAATACGTACTCCATTTTTTTATGAATGAATGAAGACCTATACATACCCACTAGTTTAAGAACAGGTCACGACAGAAGATACACTGTTATATATATACACTGTTAAATGTTTAACTACAACTAAGTGAATTTGACTTCTTGTCGCTTCTTTGTAATGGTGAAAAGGTACGAACATGTATGTTTCATTTTCGAACATTTGTCTAAGTTCATTTGAAAATATAAATCTGTCTGTATTGCTTAGGGAAGTGAAGTAGGGAAACATAGCCTGGTTGTGTAGTGTGTAAAATCTACTGCGATGCCACTGCTACATACATTAGTGTTTCCCCAGGATCGGATATTTGGCCTGAAATGATGGTTCAGATGTGGATGGACACGTGTCTGTACAGGGAATATAATTCAGTTCCTGTATTTTGTTAAGAAATGCATCCAGTGTTCTGGAGGCATTGCTAATTCATAGCATACTGTTTACATAGTATCTGCATCTTGTTTTTTTTTTTCAGAAATCGATGGATGCGAACCCGACCCGTGCGATCCTAATGCTGAATGTACAGACAATCCACCTCCTGCCGACGATGCGACTTGTACGTGTAACACTGGATATACGGGAGATGGATACACATGCACAGGTATCACTAGAGCTTGAGCAAAAATAGCGTCCAGGCTTATTGCATTATTTCAGTGTCCAAGTTACACAAAAAATCAAAAAAATATGCCTGATGAGATTCCCTTACCTGATGATTTGCCTCTCTTTACCATTATGGGCTGTAGGGCTGAACTTTGGAAAAAAAGAGTTGTACAAAAATTATTAGTATTTTATTGCAGCTTGTTAATTCTGTCAGAGATAGCTCCCTCCCTAGTGATGAATAGCATGTTCTCTTAGATTTGCTGCAAAGGGTGAGGGAAACGTTAAGATAGTGTAATTGCATTTTGTCTCTACAGATATCGACGAATGTGCATCAGGGACGCACAACTGCCACACTCACGCTACCTGTGCTGACACAGACGGCAGTTTCACCTGTACCTGTAACGAAGGTTATACCGGGGATGGAGTCAACTGTGATGGTATGAGCAAAAGACTTGGGTGTACATACTTAAAACATTACACTCTAAAAGAGAATGCATTCCTTACATACCGTGTAAAATATCGTATCAAAGTCAAATACCAAGATTCAGTAATACCTCGTAAACACTCCATGTAATTGGGTATAACAGCTTGCATATCAGAGAACATTAAACGTATCTTTGCAGAGCGTATATTTGAAGAAACGATATGTTTCTATCTCTTGACAACGATATGGTACATCGTAACATTTATCCATCATACAGTAGACCATTATTGTATCATTTCGGCGCGGTGTAGAAACTAGCGACACAAAATGCACATTACATTTGTGTTACATACAAGTGTGATATACAATGTGACAAAGATTACTCGCATGTAATTGCGGTTTGTGTCTACAGATATCGACGAATGTGACCTTGACACGGACAACTGCCACACTCACGCAAGCTGTGCTAACACAGACGGTAGTTTCACCTGTACCTGTAACGAAGGTTACACCGGGGATGGAGTCATCTGCACCAGTAAGAGCAAAAAATTTAGTTTTACATTACAATGTCCTGCCTGCCTAAATGCTTAGGCCAGAACTGGCTCCTTGCTCCTTAGATTTATATTTACATTACAATTTAAAGGGTAAGGTCAATATTAAAAGTAATAATTGCATTTTGTCTCAACAGTTATTTACATTACAAGATTTGGTTTACATAACAATGTCAAAGGCATTTATTTCCTTTTCGAAATTATAATTACTTGTCAAAATATCTTATCAAATGTTTTCTTCAAGTGGCAACGTAGGTTACAAAACAAGATTGATAATTTTCACTTACCTGATGAGATTCCATATTTTCCATGTTTAAAAAAATTGACATCCATCTATTTTATCTAGTGTTGAACATCATTGGCTTTGGAAAAATACGACAAAGATTACTATGTAATTGCTGTTTGTCACTACAGATATCGACGAATGTGCAACTGGCACCCACAACTGTGATGATGATGCAACCTGTACTGACACAGACGGCAGTTTCACCTGTGCCTGTAACACCGGTTACACCGGGGACGGAGTCACCTGTGATGGTAAAAACAAAAGATTCGGTTATACATTAATGAAGCATTCTATTGTTAGATAGAGAAATTGAAATTCAATCCAGAAGCACCTGTTTATTAAACAACGTGTATCTTATTAGAAAGGGAAATCTGTGTACGATTCGGCGATACTCCATTAATATACGTATATACATTACGTATATGGCGATGTTGGAGGGATAACTTTCCACAACTTAATGCAATATGGCAAATCATAGAAACGAATTACAAAGTAGTTAATTATGTTGCAATCACCTTCATGTCGGGCGACTAGCCTGGACCAAGGCCACTCTCTCTTCCCAGACAGCTCTGTCCGCCATTTTACAAAGACGTCAATAATTACGTAAAAATTTTGCCCTTTTGTATTCATGTAACGTGTGACATTAATAACGTGACCTTTCACTTAGTGCCGTATATTCACATATTCAATTCATCATATATACATCTTTGAATACAGCTGTGTACCTTCCCTGAATCAATAACGTTTGTTTCCAAAATTAAAACGATATTTTCACTTATCTGATAAGATTCCGTATAGTGTCATCTTTGCAAGATATATCTCCCTCCACCCAGTACTAGCTATATATAATAGGCTGCAAGGTTTGTAGCGAAGAGTAACAGTTAAATGAGTATGTAATTCATGTTTGTCTCTACAGATATCGACGAATGTGACATGTACACGGGCACGAACGTATGATACAAAGATTACTAGTTTATTCTTGTGGTTTACCTCCACAGATATCGACGAATGTGCAACTGACACAGACAACTGCCACACCCATGCAAGCTGTACTAACACAGACGGCAGTTTCACCTGTAGCTGTGACACCGGTTACACCGGGAACGGAGTCACATGCACTGGTATGAAAAAACGATTTGCTTGTACATCTGTAAAATAATATATTGTCAGAATACATGCATTGCTTTCATTCAATTCTAAACGGCTTCATTCAAGATTATTTAACTTATTCATCAAAATTCTAATAGTATCTGAAGAACTTTAAATATGTGTAGGATGCAGTGATACATAGTGTGAGTCCGTGATAGTGCTAGAGTCATTTACAATTGCAATATCACAACACTAGGGAGCGCGATACGATTCTGCAATATCGCAGATCAAAGCAACCCTGATATTTTCCCTTACCTGATGAGATGTGTGCTGAGAGCTAGAGCTGTCTCTCTTCGGTACTCACCTTTATGGAAGTTGTGTAAATGATTAGGATAAAGACTACTTTTGTGTTATTGCGGTCTGCTTCAACAGATATCGACGAATGTGCAACTAACACGGACAACTGCCACGATGACGCAACCTGTACTGACACAGACGGCAGTTTCACCTGTAGCTGTAACGAGGGTTACACCGGGGATGGAGTAACCTGTGATGGTAAGAGGAAAATATTTGGTGACACATTTGTGAAACATTCCACTGTTAGGGAACATCAAAGTGTGAAAAAAGTTAACCTTTGTCTGACTTGACTTTTACTTGAACTTTCCCTTCCCTAAGGAGATTCCGCAGTGGTCCAATTCTGTGAGATTTTTCCGCCATAATAAAAATCATGAGCTTGAAGGTTTGTAGCAGAGTAAGATTCAGACTAAGATTACTGGTATATAATTGTGGCTTGTCTCTACAGATATCGACGAATGTGCATCAGGCACGGACAACTGCCACACTCACGCAAGCTGTACAGACACAGACGGCAGTTTCGACTGTAGCTGTAACACCGGTTACACCGGGGACGGAGTAATTTGTACTGGTAAGATCAAAACATCCGTAAACTTTATTACTGTCAGTGCACACGTATTGCTTGAAATATTAACGGTGTGACGATTCTTCTCTGTCATCGACAATGTAGGTTACAAAACAAGAATATTTCCTCTTTCCTAGATTCAACAGGCTTTTACCATTGTAAGCTAGAACTGTAATGACCAACTTGGACTATGAGTGTAAGACAAATATTACTATATATTATACGTAATTTGTCACTACAGATATCGACGAATGTGCATCTGGCACGGACAACTGCCACGATGATGCAACCTGTACTGACACAGACGGCAGTTTCACCTGTAGCTGTAACGTCGGTTACACCGGGGACGGAGTCACCTGTGATGGTAAAAGCCAAAAATATTAGATTACACATTGTGAAACGTTATACTGTTAGGGAACATAAAATAGACATATGTAATTTTTGAATTACAAGATTTAATAGGTTTATTAAAAGATAATTTTAGAATGTATCTTAAGTATGATATGACGTCAGAGATACCATGTGTTGTAAGGTTTGTATTCAAGAGTACGATTAGATAAAAGATCTCCGGTATGTCATTGCGCTTTGTCCCTACAGATATCGACGAGTGTGCAACTGGCACGGACAACTGCCACACTCACGCATCCTGTACTGACACCGACGGCAGTTTCACCTGTAGCTGTAACAACGGTTATACCGGGAACGGAGTCACATGTACTGGTAAGAACAAGATTTGATGATTCCTCTGTAATTATCATATTTGCATGGATTTCGCAATACCAAATTTTACAACAGTTCTCTTAAGTGTATTTTACATTGCTTCATACATTGATAATACAAATGTGTGTACATATGTCTACGATGCAGTGATACCTCAGAAAGATATGTGTGATACAACTTCCTGTAATAACTTTTTCCAAATATATTGAATTAGCATCTTAAGTAATAACCGCCATAGGTTGAAAGTTGCAGAAATGAGTAAGACAAAGACTGCTATATGTGTTATCCCGTTTTGTCTCTACAGATATTGACGAATGTACAGATGGCACGGACAACTGTCACGATGATGCAACCTGTACTGACACCGACGGCGGTTTCATCTGTACCTGTAACGTCGGTTACACCGGGGACGGAGTCAACTGTGATGGTAAGAGCAAAAATAGTTGGTTGCACATTTGTGAAACATCCTTCTGTTAGGGTATATTATTTGCTGGTAGAGTTTGTTTCTACAAGATGTTCTTGTTTGCTCATTAAAATATAAATGTGCATCAGTGTAAAATTGATACGTATGTACAAAGATTACTAGTTTATTCTTGTGGTTTACCTCCACAGATATCGACGAATGTGCAACTGACACAGACAACTGTCACACTCACGCAACCTGTGCTAACACAGACGGCAGTTTCACCTGTAGTTGTAACACCGGTTACACCGGGAGTGGGGTCATCTGTGATGGTAAGAGCTAAGATTTGATTTTATATTCGGAAAACATTATAGTATCAAACAACTTATCAAAGATTTTTTCAGGTTCCTCTAACATTCCTTTTTACCTTGTCATTGATGTTTCCTTGTCAGCATATCGTATTTTACATTAACTATTACAATATTGCAACCATGGCATGAAAAGATTCCCTTCTTAATCGTGTATGTTCAGTTCCCGCAGGGTTTTATCCGCTCTGAGTTATAGCTGCCTCTCTTCAGTAATGGCCACCCGGAGGTGTAAGCTGTGGAAAGGAGTTGGACAAAGGATGTAAGTTTTCGGTTTGCCTTTACAGATATCGACGAATGTACAACTGGCACGGACAACTGCGATGATGATGCAACCTGCACTAACACAGACGGCAGTTTCACCTGTGCCTGTAACACCGGTTACACCGGGGACGGGGTCAATTGTGATGGTAGGAGCAAAATATTTGGTTGCATATTTTTCAAACATTGTACTGTGATGGATTCAACCATTTTATAGAACGTAATGGTAATGCAGTAGCTCCCGAGACAATATTATTGTATGGTTTTGTGTCAAAGCTACTGTCGCAAAATGTGTGCCATGTTTGTTACATTAATGTTAAGTGTGATATAAAAGAACGCGACCTTTTGCTTAGTACTTGTCAATGCTTCAAATTTCAGTGTTACACCCGTGGCATATCTATGGGATGTTACCATGTAGCTCCATCACTGAACGTAAGACCATCATTGACTGTGTGAGAGGTTTGTACATGTAGCAAAGAGTAATATCAAGAGAAAGATTATATACGTGATATGTGTAATTGTGGTTTGTCTTCACAGATATCGACGAATGCACAGATGGCACACACAACTGCGATGACGATGCAACCTGTACTAACACAGACGGCGGTTTTACCTGTGACTGTAACAACGGTTACAGCGGGGACGGAGTCACCTGTGATGGTAAGAGCAAATGATTTGGCTGTACATTCGCGAAACATTATATGCCAGAATACATCTATTGTTTACACAGGATTTAATATCAATTTTACAGTTCTCGTAGGCTTATTGACATTTCCTTGTCAACCTATTGTAAAAGAGCATCTTAAAAAAATTCAAATTTCGATATGTTTACAATTCAGTGATACCCCACAAATAGATAAATCATTCATAATGACGATTTTTACAGTATCAAAAATCATAGCAATATTAGAGATATACGTGTAAATACATTTGATTATATGCATATACTAGAGAGCATGAATTGTTTAGCCTTTCTCATAGTTTTATTAATAGGACATAACGTCAAACTTAAGTGCGCCTTATGTGACTATCAACTGTGTACATTTTAATACAATACGATAAACAATGTTTTCGAATTCCCTGATTCTATTAATAAACATCATTGATTGTAAGTTGTCCTTAAAGAGTTGGAATCCTTCTGCCAACTCTTTCTGTATATATATATATATATATATATATATATATATATATATATATATATACTTATGGTTTCTCTCTACAGATATTGATGAATGCACAGATGGCACACACAACTGTGATGATGATGCAACCTGTACTAACACAGACGGCAGTTTCACCTGTGCCTGTAACACCGGTTACACCGGGGACGGAGTCACCTGTGATGGTAAAAACAAAATATCGGGCTGTGCATTTGTGGAATATTTTTCTTACATGGCTTTAGATGGCTTCCATACCTTTATACCTCGATTATTTAGTGTCAGAATAACTTATAATGTTTACGCTTAGCTAAACGCCCTTTCCCGGCATAAACAACAACAAAAAAAACATTATCGGTCAGTGTCAAGTCTTCTCCTGACAGGGTTACAACCTATGGCCGCTGTTATACAACATGCTACATGTAGCTTTAGGGCAAAGGTTAGTAATAGCGCAGGCGCAGAGGGCCCAGTTTTAGTATATAGAGATGGCAATGTAATGTAGAGTGTAAAGAAGTCTTTTTCTAGGGAAATGTTGTTGTTTTGGACTTGGATGTTATAGGTAAGGGTTGTAGTATTTTAATTTTGGTGAAAAAACAGACTTGCAGCCATGTTTGTGTTGTCTGGCTGGCTGAAGAAGATATAGGTTTACATGCGGTCATCAGCTGTCCAGAGAGGTCAGGGGTCACTTCTCAATGTTTGGGTAGAATTCTCGCATGGTTTAGGTGCGTAGGATTTTGTCATTTTTTGGGAATGGAGACTTGAGAGGTTGGCCTACCCTGCCAATGTATGTTCTTCAAGGTCTAAAACTCAGGTATATGAATGTTGACCACGTTGTTTTGACATAATTCCCATATATTAACATAGGAAAGCCCTATTACTGTGCTGTGCCCTTTAACAAGGTCCGCATGCCTCGCCACTGGCAGATCGGTCTTGCGATCCATGGTCAACCGGTGGGGTGCTGACGGACGGCACCTAACTCCTTCTTGTGGACTTTTTCCGGGCCTATCCGTTTTACTCTTGGCGGTTCCAGATAGCAATAACGGAGGGTACAAAGTAATATTTCTTGTTGCCTAGAAAGTTCCATACAGGTTCAGTTCTGTGAGCTAAATCCCCCTCCTCCAGTGATGACCAGCGTGGCCTGTAAGGTTAATAGCAAAGAGTTACAAGAAGATTACCAGTATGATGTCGTGGTTTGCCTCTACAGATATCGACGAATGTACAGATGGCACGGACAACTGCGATGATGACGCAACCTGTACTAACACAGACGGCAGTTTCACCTGTGACTGTAACAACGGTTACGCCGGGGACGGAGTCAACTGTGATGGTAAGAAGAACGACTTTGTTTTACAGACATAAACCATTATATACTGAGTACATGCTAGTTATGGATGTACCTCAATATATAATTCAGCTTTCTTAGGATTCTCAAAGGTTAATTAACAATGCTTTATACATTGATATTTTGTTATCAACCTATTGTAGTAAAGGTGCATCTTTTCAAAATGTGTACGACGCATTGCATGAAATTCATTGTCTCTCGAGACAGAAGGATGCCAATAACAATATGATGCATTCCACAAAAATGTAATTTTTATCACAATTTCCTAAATATTGCACATATCATAGCAACATTTCATAAATGAATACATTCAATTACATATATATACTAGAGAGTATTAATTGTTTCTATAGAATTCTATTTCAATCATTTTCATTAGCTTAATGGGAAATGGCTTCCAAGTTTATAGCATATTTGACTATATACTGTGTACATTTTGTGTCTCGATAACTATATATAAACATACAAAACACAAATGACTTTTTCACTCACCCGATGAGACTCTATACACTTTTAGTGCTGTTAGCCGTGGCTGCCTCTCTCCAGTAATAACATCAAAAAGAGTAAGAAGAAGATAACTATATACATGTATCTTGGTTTTCTTCTACAGATATCGACGAATGCACAGATGGCACGGACAACTGCGATGATGATGCAACCTGTACTAACACAGACGGCAGTTTCACCTGTGACTGTAACGACGGTTACACCGGGGACGGGGTCAACTGTGATGGTAAAAGAACAAAAATATGTGTGAAATTTTAACCTTAGGGAACATAAATTGCTTCCATAGCTTTATACATTAGAGATTACGTGTCAAAATAACGTATGACATTATTGCTTAGCTGAATGGCCTTTCCCGGCCATAAACAAAAAAAATCATTATCAGTGAGTGTCACACCTTGTCACGACAGGTTCAGAACCCAACATACTATATGTAACCATTTAATGTCATTGAGCAAACTTGCCCCGGTGTGCTCCCATTGGAAGAAATGCATTGGGACCATATGCCTCGCCGCTGGCAGGTCGGTTTTGATATCAATGCAGTTGGTCGACCGGCGGGGTGCGGAAGGGCGGCGCCTAAATCCTTCGTGCGGACCGCGCGGGCCTATCCGTTTGACTCTTAGCAATTCCACATATCAGTAACGTAGGGTGCAAAGTGACAATGGCGTTTCTCGTTGCCTAGAAAGATTCCATGTAGGTTCAGTTCTATCTGTGAGATATATCCCCCTCCTCCAGTCAAGACCAGCTTGACCTATAAGGTTGATAGAATAGAGTAAGAAGATTACCAGTTTGATGTTGTAGTTTGTCTCTAGCTCTACAGATATCAACAAATGTACAGTTGGCACGGACAACTGTCATGCTGATGCAACCTGTGCTGTGAGCTGTAGCTGCATCTCAGTAATTAACATCGTAGGTTGTAAGTTGTGAAAAAGAGTTAGAAGGAGATACCTATATATGTAATTGCTGTTTGCTTCTACAGATATTGATGAATGTACGGATGGCACGGACAACTGCGATGATGATGCAACCTGTGGTAACACAATCGGCAGTTTCAACTGTAACTGTAACAACGGTTACACCGGGGACGGAGTCAACTGTGATGGTAAGAACAAAAGACTTTGCAGACAAAAAACATTCTACTGTAAGAGTACATGACATGTACATATGTAAAAAAGATATATATAAAATGAATTAAATTTTATATGTATCCCCATCGGTTAATTGACGATGCTTTATGCATTAAAAATTTGTTATCCCCCTGTTGTAGTAAAGGTGCATCTTGAAGAAAAAATATGTGTACGATGTAGTAATATCTCAGAAATATATGTCATTTATAATTGTGTTTTGCTTCTACAGATATCGACGAATGTACAGATGGCACGGACAACTGCAATGATGATGCAACCTGTACTAACACAGACGGCGGTTTCACCTGTGACTGCAACAACGGTTACACCGGGGACGGAGTCACCTGTAATGGTAAAAGAAAAAATCGGTTGCAAACCCCCTTGGTTGTGCATTTGTAAAATCTTAGAGAGCCTAAATTGCTTCCATAGCTTAATACTTTGATGGTTCTTTGCCAAACTATCGTAAAGTGGCCTTTTGTCATAAACAATAATCATCATCGGTGAGTAAAATAACAAGCCCTTTCCTGGCAGGGTTACAACCCATGGTCGCTCTTGCAACACATACTACAGATTGCTACACTTACCCCTGTTTGCTCCGCTTTGAAGACGTGAACCGGGTCCGCAAGCCTCGGCGCTGGCCATTGGCGATCGGTCTTGCAATTCAGGGTCAACGGGTGGGGGTGGGGGGTGGTCAGGTTCTTACTTAATCATCTGTATGGACCATGCGAACTGACTACCAGTTTAACTCTTTGCGAAATCCATAGAGGCTCAGATATGTGAGATATAGCCCCCTTCCTCAAGTGATGACCACAATAGCTGCAGGGTTGACAGCAAACAACAAGACGAAGATTACGATAATTTTGGTGTTTTTCTCTGTACAGATATCAACGAATGTGCAACTGACACGGACAACTGCCGCGATGACGCAACCTGTACTAACACAATCGTTTTGCTTCTACAGATATTGACGAATGTACAGATGGCACGGACAACTGCGATGACGATGCATCCTGTGCTAACACAATCGGCAGTTTTACCTGTAACTGTAACAACGGTTACACCGGGGACGGAGTCAACTGTGATGGTAAGAACAAAAATCTTTGCAGACAAAAATATTTATGATATTTTCCCTAAAATAATGAGATTCCGATATAGCTCCCTCCCTCCATTGATGACCAGCATGTGCTGTAAGGTTTTGCTGAAAGGTTCGACTACTAGTATGTTGTTGTGTCTTGTTTCATAGATGTCGACGAATGTGCAACTGACACAGACAACTGCGCCAATGATGCAACCTGTACTAACACAATCGGCAGTTTCACCTGTGCCTGTAACGAGGGTTTTACCGGGAACGGAGTCACATGTACTGGTAAGAATAAGCGATTTGGCTGTTCATTTGTGAAATATTATACTGTTATATGTAGAATGCATGTATTTCTTATATTGAGTTTTGTGTTCAAAAGTTGTATATGCACTGGCTCATATAATACAATTTCAGTCAAAAAATAGCGCACTGAAGGTGGATGTCAAAGAATTGCAAAATATGTGGAAGTACGCATGATTACGATGTGATACAAATAAGGAGAAGACTGCAATACATGTGTATATATGTTTTTGCGGTTTGTCTCCACAGATATCAACGAATGTACAGATAACACGGACAACTGCCACGATGATGCAACCTGTGCTAACACAATCGGCAGTTTCACATGTTCCTGTAACCCTGGTTACACTGGGGACGGAGTCAACTGTGATGGTAAGAGGAAAATATTTGGTTGGACATTTCTTTGAAAACCAGTGCAGTGCGCATCCCAGTGACGCATCCTCTTTCTAGTGATGACCAGCACGGGCTGTGAGGTTGTAGCAAAAACTAAGACGAAGACTGCTAGTATATTGTTGCGGGTTTTTTTAACAGATATCGATGAATGTGCAACTGGCACGGACAACTGTCACAATGACGCAACCTGTACCAACACAGACGGTAGTTTCACCTGTTCTTGTAACGAAGGTTACACCGGAAATGGAGTCACCTGTACTGGTACGAATGATCGATTTCTTTGTAGATTTGTAAAACATTATACTGTTAGAGTTTAGGAATTTTTTCAATCGAGTTTCATTATACAAAAGTTTAATAGATTTGTTAACTACTTGTTTATGCATTACTAGAACTAACTGTACTTTAAAGAAGCTAAAATATGTGTTATTATGTAGAATGATGTGTCTTCGATTTACAATAATAGTGATAAGGTTTCTGCAATATTTTTTATCACATCCACATTAAAGCAAAGAATTACGTATATTTTGTAGGCGTTACGATACACGATGTGATTGAACGTAATATAGTCTACCAATTGGTTACTAACACTAATATAATGGCATTTTTATTGTATTAAAGCTGCACGCGCAAAATGTGTACCGCGTTTGCTTAGTTCAGGTCTAGATCGATATATACGTGGCGTTTGGCTTTGTGCCAGCGTATCAAATTTCACTGCACTGCGTACATCCCGGTATTTATTGTGTACCTTTCTTGAATCTATAACGTAGGTTTATGATAAGAATAAGTTTTATAGAGGTTCAGTTGTGCGAGATATTACTTCCTTCCTTTCTCTTATGATGACTAGCATGGACTGTAATATTCTTAGCAAAGAGTAAGGCGAAGATTACTAGCATGCTGTTTCGGATTTCTCTATAGATATCAACGAATGTACAAGTGACACGGACAACTGCCACGAGGATGCAACTTGTGCTAACACAGTCGGCAGTTTTACATGTTCCTGTAACACCGGTTACGCCGGTGACGGAGTCACCTGTGATGGTAAGGGCAAAGCTCCTTGGTTGTATGTTTGTGAAACATCATACTCCCTCAAGGAATTATCATCATGGGCTGTAAGATTGTAGCAAAGAGTAAGACGAAAACTTCAAGTATGTCGTTGCGTTTTGTGTTTACAGATATCGATAAATGTGCAACTGTCACAATGACAACTGTCACAATGACGCAACCTGTACTAACACAATCGTTTTGCTTCGTAGATATCGACGAATGTGACATGTACATCGGCACGAACAACTGTCACGGCGATGCAACCTGTACTAACACAGACGGCAGTTTCACCTGTGCCTGTAACGACGGTTACACCGGGAATGGTGTCACCTGTACTGGTAAGAACAAGATTGGTTTTACATCTGTTATCCATTAGACTGTTTGGCTGCATGCTTTACCTTTATCCAATTCCATTTAAGTCTGATAGATTTTGAAGCACTTGTTTATGTATATTGCTTGTTTCAGAGTGAAATATGGTATTTACTGTACATTTAACGACAATAACAATGAAAATTAGATTTATTGCGTATTCACGCTCTACATGGACTAAATGCACTAAGTTCGATAACTGAGGTACAAGTATAAGGAACAAGTGTTACATCGCTGTGCTACATCTATATCTACAGGATCTCTTCTCTCTTTTTGAAACATCTATGAACAAATTCACATAGTTTTTGATTTACATCGTAGTTCTTAGATGTCATAATAATCAAAGGTATGTATAAGATGAAGAGATACCACATAGATGTGCGATAGCGTCAGTTACAATGTCACAAAAATAGCGTAATATGGTTTCTTCAATATCATCACAACAAAATTAACCAAAAACTATATTTTAGTGATGATGCCATTTCATACTTATTACTATTAAGTAGGTATAAATCCATAGATACAGCAACGTTACTATCGTGATTCTATTGAGTCTGCGAAATATACTTGTACCTCCTTTCCTCTTAAAATGTATAGCATGAACTGTAGATTGACAGCAAATAGTAAGATGAAGATTACTAGCATCTCGTTTCGGTTTGTCTCTACAGATATCAACGAATGTACAGCTAACACGGACAACTGCCACGATGATGCAACCTGTGCTAACACAGTCGGCGGTTTTACATGTTCCTGTAATACCGGTTACACCGGGGACGGAGTCAACTGTGATGGTAAGGATAAACAATATGGTTGTATATCAAGAAGTGTTTAATGCATTGCCGATCCGTGTCAATATATCATATCAAATGTGTACGACTGTACTATTAAAAACAAAAAATATTTTGTTTTATATGACTGTACTATTAAAAACAAAAAATATTTTGTTTTATATTTGTGAAGTTTTTAAGCAGTCTCAGACATTTGTTATGGAAATACGTTATTTTTTTACAATGTTACAATGAACAATGTGATAAAAGGTAAAATTTTTCCACCATTAGGCAGCGTGTAAACAGTTTTTACATCATTGCTGTGTCAAAGCTACGCAACACGTGTGTCATCTTTGCTCAAATTACGTTACGTGCAATTCAGAAACGCCTTACATTTCCGTGAATCACGTGATTATTTGCGTGTATCTTCCTTGTATCGGTAACATAGGATCCAATACACTTGCCTTAACTAATGACATTTCGCAGAGGTCCAGTGCTGTGTGCTGCCGTCCACTGATGATCACCATAGGCTATAAGATCAAGTTGTAACAACGAGTAAGACAAGTGCTGTAAGTAGGTTGTTTCGGCATGTTTTACAGATATCGACGAATGAAACATCCATCGATGACCATGCAGCAAGGGTTGTAAGCAAAGGGAAGTATGAAGACGACTAATATGTTGCTGTGGTTTGATTTCACAGATGTCGATGAGTGTGCAGATGACACGGACAACTGCCACGCTGATGCAACCTGTGCTAACACAGACGGTAGTTTCACCTGTACCTGTAACAACGGTTACACCGGGACTGGAGTCACCTGTACTGGTAAGAACAGGAAATGTGGCTGTAAGCCATTTTCGCTGGCGAAAGTGATTTTATATTTACCTTCTAGCGGTCAATCAATCTAGGTATAAGGTAGACGGACGCATCATGTATCAGCAACCGAGTTTGTCGAGTGGGCTTCCCAGCCTGCACTGATAATTATTGTCCTCTGTCAGAGTTTTGTGTTTGTACCAGTGCTTCACATTTCACTGCATCGCAATTTGTTTTGCTCTATTTTGTATTGATAACGTAGGTCAGTAAACAGTAATTTATTTCTTTACATATTGGGCTTCTGTAGAGGTTTAATTGTGCGAGATAGAAACTTCCCCCAGGGATTACCTTATTATAAGGTTCATATCAAAGATGAAGATTACAAGCATGTCGTTGCGGTTTGTCTCTACAGATATCAACGAATGTACAGATAACACGGACAACTGCCACGATGATGCAACCTGTGGTAACACAATCGGCAGTTTCACCTGTGCCTGTAACACCGGTTACACCGGGGACGGGGTCAACTGTGATGGTAAGAACAAAATTAGTTTATTATGGGTGATCATCCTTGTTGCTAATAGTCATATTGTAATACTTAATACCTTACACGAAGATTAAATTATCAACGGCCATTGTCTCCTTCATCAGGATAGATAATGACATCTGAACGTAAAGCTGTGAGATTAAGCGAAGCGTAATACGACGACTTCTAGTTCTTGCTGTGGTTTGTTCTTACAGATATTGACGAATATGCCAGTGCAGTAGTGGTACGGACAACAGTCACAATGATGCAACCTGTGCTAACACTGACGTTTTGCTTTGTAGATATCGACGAATGTGACATGTACAGTGGTACTTGTATTTAATTGCGGTTTGTCTCTAAAGATATCGACGAATGTGACCTTGGCACGGACAACTGCCACACTCACGCAAGCTGTGCTAACACAGACGGCAGTTTCACCTGTTCTTGTAACAGCGGTTACACCGGAGATGGAGTCAACTGTGATGGTAAGAGCCGGAGATGCCTTCTAATCACTTGTTGGTTTATCACAATTTCCGTGTGAAAATATGCTATTACATGTGTATCTTATACAAGCAAAAATGGGTGCGTAATGCATTGATACAATTTGTGATGTTTATGATATCGCTGTTTTAGGTGTTTTAATTAATTCGCCAAGCTACGAGACGGCAAATATTAGACAGGACGAAAAGATCGAGCATATAAAGAGTTTGCTTAGTGCTATCGGGGCTGGCAAAACACCCATAATCAAAATGTGTGCCCAATTTACTTAAAAGTGTAATATAACAGCGTGATACTTGACCATAGTACAGGCCCTTTGCAGTTCAGTGCATCATACCGGATTATCTACTTCTAGTATTTAACTGTAGAGGATACAAAATAAGAATGATATTTTCCTTTGCCTAATGAGATTCCGTAGAGGTAGAGGTCTGTGAGATCTAACTCCCTCCCTTCATTATGGACCTCAAGGTAGGTAACAAAGAATAAGACGATGATATACCAAGTATGTTGTTGCGGTTTTACAGATATCGACGAATGTTCAGATGGCACACACAACTGCGATGATGATGCAACCTGTTCTGACACGGACGGCAGTTTCACCTGTTCGTGTAACGTCGGTTACACCGGGGACGGAGTCAACTGTGATGGTAAGAGTTTGTTTTGGTTGTACATCAGTAAATTATTATGTTGTACTATCTGTATTCGATTCATTCCTTTCCCAACATGGTTCTCTCTAATATATACAGCCCACATCATTAGAAAGGGCGATGAAGAAATGCGTAAAGTAAGGTGGTAAGACTCATACCTCATTTAGAACACCGTATCTTAAGTTAAGTCTTAGGGAGAGTGCCGACTCAAAGGCATAGCTTGGTATCCAATCCTGTTACAGCCACCGAATTGCAAATAAAGATTCTATGCCCCACCATGGGAAGTTATTATTATCTTTTACGACCGTTCCTTATGGAGTTGGTAACACCTTAAATATGGCATAGGATGCAAATCAGTATTGAATTTGCATGAGTTATGAGGGAATTAATTCCGTTTTTCAACATGGTACAATATGTAATTCTGTAGATACCGATGGATGCGTTCCGGATCCGTGTGTTGAAATAGCTACCTGTACCGACATTCCGGCTCCTGGGACGGGTGCAACTTGTACCTGTCCCTCGGCAGGGTATTACGGTGATGGAAAAACTCACGGCAGTGGGTGTCAAGGTAATTTTCTTTTCTTTGATTATATAATATCATCGCTGTACCAAAAAGCACACGTGGTTTGGTGTAAATCTTTGCTAAATCTGCGGCTATTATGATGAAAATATCCGCCGTCCGTCTATCTTCACAGACGTCCCCGGTTGCAGCGAGGACAACAATCCGTGTCATCCCCTGGCTACCTGTACCGACGTTCCGGCTCCAGGGACCGGTGCGGTATGTGTGTGCCCGGATGGATATGAGGGCGATGGAACTATGACTGGAACCGGATGTACAGGTGATCCATTATCTTAGAAAATTCTTTCATATTTTGCGTAGCATGATACAGCTAGCTGCATACATAGACGTTGTCATTGTCATTGTCATTGTCATTGTACATAGACATAGACCCTGAGCCCCCAGGGTAGGATATTCGACAGTGGTTCAGAGGCTGATTGATATACATGCCTGTACAGGGAATAAAATGTATCCTGTCAGTACAGGGGCTGCCCGTAGCATCATTATAAAGAATGCATATTATGTATGTATTGTTCTTCATGAGTATTGGGGGGTTTGTTACTTTATAGAATACTGCACCTGACTGCATCTTCATCTGCACCTTATCTGTTTTTCCGCAGAAATCGATGGATGCGACCCCGACCCGTGCGATCCTAATGCTGAATGTACAGACAATCCACCTCCTGCTGACGATGCGACTTGTACGTGTAACGATGGATATACGGGAGATGGATACACATGCACAGGTATCACTAGATCTTTTAGTGAACCCTTCGATATTCGCCTTTTCACAAGCAACTATTAATGCAGTGCATCACACGAGGTAACTTACCCTACATCAATAATGTAGGTTACACAAGAATTATATTTTTCCTTGATTAGTGAGATTCCATAGAGCTTAGAGCTTTAGGTCATCGAGCTCCCTCCCTCAAGTTATGAACATCATGTGCTGTATGCATAGTTGCCAAAAGTAGGACGAAGATTTCTGGTATGATGGTGCTGTTTGTGTCTGCAGATATCAACGAATGTACAACTGGCACGGACAACTGCGATGATGATGCAACTTGTGGTAACACAATCGGCAGTTTCACCTGCACCTGTAACAGCGGTTACACCGGTGACGGAGTCAACTGTGAAGGTGAGAGCAATATTTAGTTGCACATTTGTAAAACATCGCCCTGTTGCTTCCATAGAATTAAATTTTCAGTCACTACTTGATACATTTTCTCCGGGGACAGAGAAAGCTGTACTGGTAAAGATTTGGTAAAACACTATACTGTAAGAGTGCATGAGTTCCATTTATTTCTCTGGGCGACACATTTATTTATCACTGCATTAAAGCAATTCCGTGTCGAAATTTGGCACTTAACACGATTAACAACTTGAAGAAGGGAAACATGTGTACGATAATAAAGCTATACCTCACAAATGCATGCGTCTTTACCGGGTGATAAAGGCATAGCAATGTTTAACTAAAGATATAAATTGCAGAGAAGTTACGATACACTGACAATACGTTGTGGTGGGTTATGGCATCAATACACCTTGTAAAGAAATCAGAAAGGGATCATTTCTGCGCGATACTAGTATAGCTCCCACCCTCCAATGATGACCAGCATGTGTGACTCCATTATGTGCGCTCTGAGGTTTTGAGCGAAGAGAATGACTTATGTTGTTGCGGTTTTCTTTACAGATATCGACGAATGTGACCTTGGCACGGACAACTGCCACACTCACGCAACCTGTACTGACACAGACGGCGGTTTCACCTGTACCTGTGATGACGGTTACACCGGGGATGGAGTCAACTGTGCTGGTATTTATAAGGGCCTATTTATTTGGTTGTATCTTCCATAGAGTAAAAGCACACAAGAGTTTCCATATGATTTTTCATCACTGCAATTCAATTCGCGCGAACTGTTATATTAGAATGACGATGGCCTAATATAAGCAATACACATTTCAGTACATCTTGTAGGTATTCGTGTGAATATTAACTGTGTACCTTCCTTTTACGTAGAGAAGGACATAAGTACAATATTCCTTATGCGTACTGATGAGATTCCGTAGGGGTGTAGTCCTGTTAGATATAGCTACCTCTTTCCACTGTTGACCACCATGGGCTATAGGTTTGGGAAAAGAGTTGGACAAAGATTACTAGTATGTTGTTGCGGTTTGACTCTACAGATATCGACGAATGTTCAGATGGCACACACAACTGCGATGATGATGCAACCTGTTCTGACACCGACGGCAGTTTTACCTGTACCTGTAACGAGGGTTACTCCGGGGACGGAGTCACCTGTGATGGTAAGAGCAAAAATATTTGGTTGCACAGTTGTGAAACACCATTGAATTAAAATTTCTAACATTGTTTTATACCTGTTCTGTGAAAACATTAAAAACATCGCACAGAAACGGAAATCCGTGAGGTACATGTATTGGTTAGAGCAAAGGTCATTTTGTACGTCCGTGATGCACGGCAAAGTTAAAGTGCATGCATTTTTGCATTTGCATAGAACTTTTGTTTCTATTTCTTTACGATAACGATAAGAAACAGTGCAACGTAATGCACGATACAGTATCTCGTGACTCCATTTCCTCGTAGAATTCTAGAAACTAGCGACGAAAAATGTACTTTTTTTCAAATTCGTGTTAAGTGTGATACAAAAAAAGACCTTTCATCTAGTACTGCTCGTTGCTTTGCATTTCACCATCACATTGGCTACTACCTGTGTACCTTGCTCGTATTGATATCGAATATTACAAGAAGTAATTACAGTTTCCCTTATGATAAGATTTCGAAGAAGTCCAGAACTGCGAGTTCCCTTCCTCCCCTGATTATCACATGGACTGTAAGGTTTGTTGCAAAGATTAAGAAGAAGATTAGTAGTATGTCATTGTTGTTTATCTCTTGTAGCGAAGAGTATGACGAATGTTGCGGTTTTTCTTTACAGATATCGACGAATGTGACATGTACACGCCGGGCACGAACAACTGCCACACTCATGCAACCTGTACTGACACAGACGGTAGTTTTACCTGTACCTGTAACACCGGTTACTCCGGGGACGGAGTCAACTGTGATGGTGAGAGCAATTTGTTTTGTACATTAGTATCTTCTTTACAATAAGATTTTACAAGAGTTTTCATATCTTTACTTAACACTGTTGTATACATTGATATTCATGTGTCAAAAAACGTATTAAAAGTACACCTCTAAAAAGGTGAAGATGTGTTACTGGACAAATACGTAGGGGCCTTTGCAACTACGATATCACAACCACAGCGTGATATGATTTACATTCCGCTTCTATTCCTTTACGATAAACGATGTGCAATGTAACGGTAATCTACCATACAGTAGTGTTTGAGACCATTACTGCATACTTTCCATGCCAACACTACGGACGTGAAATGTGCTCGAGGTGTAGCTGCCTCTTTCCACTGGTGATCACCCTAGGGAAAACAGAGTTGGACAAAGAATGCTAGACTATGCTTTAATGCGGTTTGTCTTCGTAGATATCGACGAATGTGCAGCTGGTACGCACAACTGCCACGATGACGCAACCTGTACTGACACAGACGGCAGTTTCACCTGTACCTGTAACACCGGTTACTCCGGGGACGGAGTCAACTGTGATGGTAAGGGCAAAATATTTGGTTATACATTTTGAAAATATTGTACGGTTAGAAAGATGAATTTCTTCAAAGATATAGTTCTCAAGATTTACTCAAAATTGCTAACATTGGTAAGTCAATGTTCGTAAGACCATCAGTGAATCATTTCCGTTATAAAAAAAATGGACGTAAAGACATGTACATTGTGTAGGCTAGGTGTGTCCTGTTTTTGTTGAATTCATGTCGAGTGTGATGTAACAAAACGCAACATTTGGCCCAGCATTGACCGGTGCTTCAGATATAAATACATCGCATGTGTCCACATGACTTGAATCAGGGTTACAAATATAGAGTAAGATTTAAAAGAAGATTCCTAATATGTAATCATTGCCGTTTGTCTCTACAGATATTGACGAATGTAACCTTGGCACGGACAAC